>NC_091747.1:43486546-43764046 GCF_043380555.1 Nothobranchius furzeri | reverse complement strand
GGATGTCATACCGTTGTAAAAAAAAAGGTATGACGATCTGACAGGTAAAACCACCCATCAGGATGTCATACCGTTGTAAAAAAAAAAGGTATGACGATCTGACAGGTAAAACCACCCATCAGGATGTCATACCGTTGTAAAAAAAAAGGTATGACGATCTGACAGGTAAAACCACCCATCAGGATGTCATACCGTTGTAAAAAAAAAAGGTATGACGATCTGACAGGTAAAACCACCCATCAGGATGTCATACCGTTGTAAAAAAAAAAAAGGTATGACGATCTGACAGGTAAAACCACCCATCAGGATGTCATACCGTTGTAAAAAAAAAGGTATGACGATCTGACAGGTAAAACCACCCATCAGGATGTCATACCGTTGTAAAAAAAAAGGTATGACGATCTGACAGGTAAAACCACCCATCAGGATGTCATACCGTTGTAAAAAAAAAAGGTATGACGATCTGACAGGTAAAACCACCCATCAGGATGTCATACCGTTGTAAAAAAAAAGGTATGACGATCTGACAGGTAAAACCACCCATCAGGATGTCATACCGTTGTAAAAAAAAAAAGGTATGACGATCTGACAGGTAAAACCACCCATCAGGATGTCTTACCGTTGTAAAAAAAAAGGTATGACGATCTGACAGGTAAAACCACCCATCAGGATGTCATACCGTTGTAAAAAAAAAGGTATGACGATCTGACAGGTAAAACCACCCATCAGGATGTCATACCGTTGTAAAAAAAAAGGTATGACGATCTGACAGGTAAAACCACCCATCAGGATGTCATACCGTTGTAAAAAAAAAAGGTATGACGATCTGACAGGTAAAACCACCCATCAGGATGTCATACCGTTGTAAAAAAAAAGGTATGACGATCTGACAGGTAAAACCACCCATCAGGATGTCATACCGTTGTAAAAAAAAGGTATGACGATCTGACAGGTAAAACCACCCATCAGGATGTCATACCGTTGTAAAAAAAAAAGGTATGACGATCTGACAGGTAAAACCACCCATCAGGATGTCATACCGTTGTAAAAAAAAAAGGTATGACGATCTGACAGGTAAAACCACCCATCAGGATGTCATACCGTTGTAAAAAAAAAAGGTATGACGATCTGACAGGTAAAACCACCCATCAGGATGTCATACCGTTGTAAAAAAAAAAGGTATGACGATCTGACAGGTAAAACCACCCATCAGGATGTCATACCGTTGTAAAAAAAAAAGGTATGACGATCTGACAGGTAAAACCACCCATCAGGATGTCATACCGTTGTAAAAAAAAAAAGGTATGACGATCTGACAGGTAAAACCACCCATCAGGATGTCATACCGTTGTAAAAAAAAAAGGTATGACGATCTGACAGGTAAAACCACCCATCAGGATGTCATACCGTTGTAAAAAAAAAAGGTATGACGATCTGACAGGTAAAACCACCCATCAGGATGTCATACCGTTGTAAAAAAAAAAGGTATGACGATCTGACAGGTAAAACCACCCATCAGGATGTCATACCGTTGTAAAAAAAAAAGGTATGACGATCTGACAGGTAAAACCACCCATCAGGATGTCATACCGTTGTAAAAAAAAAGGTATGACGATCTGACAGGTAAAACCACCCATCAGGATGTCATACCGTTGTAAAAAAAAAAGGTATGACGATCTGACAGGTAAAACCACCCATCAGGATGTCATACCGTTGTAAAAAAAAAGGTATGACGATCTGACAGGTAAAACCACCCATCAGGATGTCATACCGTTGTAAAAAAAAAAAGGTATGACGATCTGACAGGTAAAACCACCCATCAGGATGTCATACCGTTGTAAAAAAAAAAGGTATGACGATCTGACAGGTAAAACCACCCATCAGGATGTCATACCGTTGTAAAAAAAAAGGTATGACGATCTGACAGGTAAAACCACCCATCAGGATGTCATACCGTTGTAAAAAAAAAAAGGTATGACGATCTGACAGGTAAAACCACCCATCAGGATGTCATACCGTTGTAAAAAAAAAAGGTATGACGATCTGACAGGTAAAACCACCCATCAGGATGTCATACCGTTGTAAAAAAAAAAAGGTATGACGATCTGACAGGTAAAACCACCCATCAGGATGTCATACCGTTGTAAAAAAAAAAGGTATGACGATCTGACAGGTAAAACCACCCATCAGGATGTCATACCGTTGTAAAAAAAAAGGTATGACGATCTGACAGGTAAAACCACCCATCAGGATGTCATACCGTTGTAAAAAAAAAAAGGTATGACGATCTGACAGGTAAAACCACCCATCAGGATGTCATACCGTTGTAAAAAAAAAAAAAAGGTATGACGATCTGACAGAGTATGCCTGTCTGACTGACAACATCTGTCAGACAGGCATACTGTGTAATCCGGGTATGCCAGTCTGACAAGGTATGGCGACTGGACAGAACACCGGCCCTTTTTGGTGAGCTGAGCCAAAAGAACAATCTCTCTAAAAAGAGCCAGAATTCCCATCACTATACTGGTCATGTTAGAGCATTTTGACAGCATCCAACTTGTGATATGTCACATTTTGAGATCAAAGTGTAGAGGAAGAGAGAAACAAAGAAACTTGCTAATTTCACTGATAATAAGGAAAAATGCAGGTGAGTGAAGTGCAGCTAAAGTTAATACAAAGACAAAGTTCAGGCTGACGACAAGGATTTCTCACTAATAAACTTAGCATGTCTGGAACTGTAAATTATATGTCTTCATGTGTGTTATTCCTTTGCTTGATTTTATTAATGAGCATCAAAAAGCAACACAAAGGTCTGACTTTCTCTGCTCTTGCAGCCTCCAATCAGCAGCTCAGAGCTTGTTTTCTTGCATCTCCTGCGACTGTGTTTTTCAGTTCATTCAGCGTGAACTCTGAATAATTTCTAGTCTGTCTTACGGCTAAAGCCTGGGTCCTGACCAGGCGCAGCGGGGGACAGATATAAAGACTAGCAGTTTGTGCCTTTGAGCGGACGCTGACAGTAGGGAAGCCACGGCACCCCTTCCCTTCTACCGGTTCATCCAGGTCCCAGTAGACCGGTGGTAAACACCGAACACCAACCCTGAGGCCAATTAGCCTGCATGATCAGCCTGGTGAGTGTCCCGCCACAAAAGGGAGGGGGATTTAATTCAAAGAGCCAGCTCTGCGAGAGTTCAGCTATCCTAATCACCAAAAGAGCTCAGGTCCCCGGGGAACCATTCAAGCTTTCAGGAAATACAAAAGAGTTTCAGTGTTTACAATAAAGGGAGGAAATTATGTGATTTTTACATCATCGTATGATGTTATTGTATGAAAAATAACAGGTAGTAACGAATACCACTTATAAAAAAGAGTAGCATAAAACACAAAAGGGTTGATGTTAACAACTATTTGAGTTTATTTCTACTTATTCCATCAACTGCTTGTCTAATCTCTTAATC
The DNA here is from genome assembly GCF_043380555.1 of Nothobranchius furzeri. NCBI lineage: Eukaryota > Metazoa > Chordata > Actinopteri > Cyprinodontiformes > Nothobranchiidae > Nothobranchius > Nothobranchius furzeri. The sequence continues at coordinate 43,760,591 of NC_091747.1, read as the reverse complement.
AAAACTGTTATTTTAAACTTTTTGTATTATTTTTTTATAAAGTAAAATGTCTTAATTGAATATATTTTACTAAAATAGTAATTTAAATAAAATAATAGCATTTAATTTTCAGCTAAAAATCTATTTAAAGGGAGACTAGGCAGGTTTGGCTTGCTTTTAGCATCCCCTAGTGTCTGTTTAGTGGAACCAAAAGCAAAACCTATCTCGCTGTGCGTTCGTCTTTTTAAAATCTTATTCTGAAAGCTGAAACGTCTCCTCAGCCTTCCTTAGTGTCCAATGGGGTGATTCTTCGCTAAATTAAACAAATCAGCTGTGCTCACGATCTAAAACATGCTGGAAGCAGGCTGCAGCAACAAGTTTGTCAGCTCCATTTTTTCCAAGTCTAACAGACCGGACCGGAACTCTGAAGTTGCAAATGCGGTATTCTGGCCACAGGAGGTTGGTAGAGGTCTGAGTGACTTTTCATTAACCCTGTAAAGGGTCATTATTGCACATACTTGCTCAAGAAAATAGTTTAAAAATGTGGAAAAGCTGATAAGTATCCATTTAAATTTACTTATCTCGTTCTCTGTAAAAACAAAAATTTTAACCAGGAAGTGATTTTTTTTCACCTTCACATAAACAACAAACTAAAACATGAAAGAAAATAAAAATCATTTAAAACAAACCTTTAATGATCTTATTACCTAGAATTATATGTTTTGTCAACATTAATATTTTTCAATCACCATAAAAACTTAGTTTAGCAGATTAAATAATAAAATATTGGTGGAAAATGCTAAAAACACCATAAAATAAAGCTTTTGTTTTGATGTATTTTTTTACTGAATATTCAGCGTACCTGTTTATCTGATCTGTAGAAGGAACAGCTAAAGGACAGTGGGATACGAGACAGCTCCTAGTTGACCTCTGACCTCAGCACTCACTCAGATATTCTGCCACACACTCTACACATGTTGCTACCTTAAGATGCTCCGCGTAGGTGAAGAGTTGTTTTTCACACTATTTCCAACTTCCACAGCTAAAGAAACACACAGGAGCAAAAAGTGAAAGTTTTAAAGAAAACATCAGAACACGAAAATCAAGAAAACGATCCCGTCACCTGCAGATGTTTGAGCTTGCACACGAGGGATGCGAACAGGAAGCAAAGTGTTTTGTCACAGAGGGAAAAACAGAACAATCTCTTTCTGCTTCTTAAACAAGTCCAAAGTTATTTCACACTGGGCCAACTGATTATTCAGCTCATTGTCAGTCACATACATAGCTCTGCAGTCTCCTGCACATTCTCACAATGTAAATTTTGTCCTATAGCCTCTCCAGGAAACACGATTGAAAAGCAGAGTTTACATAATACAAAGTAAACAAAAACTGGAATCAGGTGTTTTAACCAAACCACTAAATGTTTATTGCTCAGCGCTTTAAAAACCAAGTTCACTCATTTTTTCAACACATTTGCAGTGGTCTCCAGTATAAATGAATGCCTTGTGAGTCCATTTCTGTTGGGAAAAAGCTCTCGCACTCTTGTTTCAGGAAGTAGAAGTTATCCAAAGGATTAGAATCTTCCTGATATTTGAACATCTCTGATTGGATAACAGCAATGCAACTCTACCTCTGACTCGGTTACCTTTGCAGTGTTGATGTTTTATCTCCACACGCCTCAAAGCTTCCTTCCAGAGTATTTCTCTCATCCGATTGCACCATCTAGTGGCTGACAAGCGTATCACACAAAAACGCTGTTCCTCTCATTTTTTAAGATGGCGACTTCACGTTTCTGTTTATAAATGTGCTTCTGTAGCCGACAAACAGAGCTAAAACACGTTGTTTTACGAGTATTATTCTCATGTCATGTTGTGTTCTCATATGTTTATATTTTAGAGACTTTCTTGTCCGTGAAAAGTTCATCAGCTCTGCATCAGCCGAGGTATTCCTTCAATTTGAAGCGTCTCAGCGGCAGTCTAACGCTATTGGCTAGTTCTGGTTGGTGCTCAGTTTCCTAGTGCACGGAGCTCTGCCAGGCAGGGGGCGTGCTTAGAAAAAAAAAGATGTATTGCTTACATTATATCGCAGTACATGATAAGACAATCACCTTTACGGATTTCTGACAAATCATGCATAATTTCTGAAATAGGAAAACTCCGGAAAGCAGCTTTGAGTTGTTCTGCCATGTTGGAGTTGCTAATGCTAACGGTTATCTTAGAAACGCTTGGACCAACAACAGCCGTCCCACGTCGCGAGCAGACCGCTGAGTCCCTGAAAGCTAATTTACAGTGTGACGCAGATCTGTGTGGCTTTTTATGACCCGTCCATTTCCTTGTCTATTTTCAATCAAAGCTAATGCGGGAAATAGGAGCAGAAGATTATTTTCACATTTAGCCTGCATGTGAAACTCAGAGTGACCGGTTGTATTTGAAAGATAACAAGTGAAAACTGGTTTCTCGGTAAAGCTGCTCTCTAAGGGGAGAGTTTTAGACTAAAACTGGTGATAGTTGCTTTGGACAACAAATACATGCCTGATACATAAGAAATATTTTAGCACTTGCTCACATTAAATCAACCAGTATGTGGGTACCTGATCTGTAATATTTAATTGTTTTGGTTAAAAAAATAGTTGACCAAAGTTCCTGCGCAGGAAGTCGACTCCTCACTGAAACCCCATCTGAGCCACCTTTTGTCACGGTGTAGGAGGTGGAGAAGGCGGACCATGTGTGGATGAGCTGAACGGAGGAAAAATGCAGGCTTCAGTAAAAGTAAAAATGGTTTAATAGCAGGATGGGATGAACAGGAACACCAGCAAACAGCAACAATGAACTGACAAAGGACAGGGGCAAAACAGGTGGTTTAAATACAGAGGGCTAATTAGGGAAACATGGGCAGGTAAACGAGGGACAGGTGAGAACAATAAGGGCAATCACGGCAGGAGAGAAACACAGTCAGGTTGGGCAGGGGCAGATCGTGACACCTTTGGGATAAACTGGAACGCCGTCTTCCAGCCAAGTAATCATCAGTGTTGAGCCTTTCTAAATCTCTTGTATTTGAATTGGAATAAATCCTTAAAGCCCGGCTCCAAACACTTAGGAAGAAAATTCCTACTTCACAGTCACGTCTGCAATGGTGTCCTGAGTTGTAGAAAAACACTTACTAATGTCAAGTTCAGATGTGTGTTTTTCACCTTCTTTTCCCTACCTAACTGGTGCCCTTTATGCGTGTATTTCTGACAAACAGCTGTTGCTCTGGAATGCTCTGTACTTATCTGTCTCACAGTCTTAAAGTGGGATGTATATATGTATATCTATCTATCTATCTATCTATCTATCTATCTATCTATCTATATATATATATATATATATATATATATATATATATATATATGTTGCATGGTGGCACAGTTTTTTGCAGTGTTGCCTCGCAGCACGAAGGTCGCAGGTTCGAAACTCGGCTACGGCCAAATATATATATATATATATATATATATATATATATATATATATATATATATATATATATACATACATATATATATATATATATATATATATATATATATATATATATATATATATATATATATATATATATATATATATATATTAGGGATGCAACAATGTCACTTTTTTCCAAACCGATACGATACCGATACTTGGATCTGTGAGTACTCGCCGATACCGATACTTCGCCCAAACAAAAAAAGCTATGAATTGCAATACAGGTTTTTTTGTTCTCTGCTTTCAACAGGAAAAGACTGTGAGATGTAAAATATATGAATAGAAATGATCACAAAACTAAAATATTAGGTGAACAGAAATGACAAGTTACAGTGAAGCCGCTTTCAAGCAACTGCATTGGTATCGGTTAACTTTTACCGATACCGATATATGACATAATTTGGGTTTTAGCTCTCTTGCACTACCAGAGGTGTGCGTTCAGGTGCTTGACGCTTTCAACCGTGATCACAGAAGTAGGAAGAGGGGCTTAAGGTGTGAAACATTTTTCCTCTTGATGGTGCCCTCTGACAGAAAACCTCCTAGATAAGGAAGATACTGCTTCACAGGTAACTTGACTTGTTATTCATATTAAATGGAGAACTTAACTACTCAGTAAGGGTGAAACTTAACTTACGGATTTTAAACATGGCTCCCACCACATTTTTCCTGGTTTTGGGTCTTTTTGAGCCTGCCTCCTTCTGTGATGATAGTAGTTCTTTTCTCCGGCACAACAGAGAAATGATGCCACTCACATCACTGTTTCCATACCAGTCAGTGATATGAGGTCTGATCAAAACATCCCTAAAAAGGGCTCATAAGGTCAGTTAGTGCCAGATCTTATGTCAGTCTCTGTAAAATCCACTGAGTTACAGCAGTTGTAACGTTTCTAAATGTTGATTAGCTGTGGCGGCCATCTTGAAAAAGCATGTTTTGTGCTCACTGATTTGAGCAGAGGTTTATTTCCTGTTCTGACCATCATGGCTGTCCTGACGCTTCCTCCGAGTCATTATACTGAAGTTTTAGGCAGCTCTTCAGACACGCTCGAACGACCAGAACGGATCGTTCTACTGTAACGTTCTTTTGCTGTCCTCCGGGTTGTAATGTTGATTGTGGACTTTGTGCTTGATTCAGGTCATAAAACCTTTCCAGACACAAGCAGCCCTAATAAGACCTCAGCGTGTCCGCTCCAAGACACCGAACCAGTGGCTTCTGTCTGCCTTCAGAAAATGAGAGCAGCTTCTTAAAGAATGTCACTCTTCAACAGACGCCCGTGTGTCCCCAAGGATACTGAGCGAGTACAGTCTGCCAGTCTATCACACAGAAGCACACTGCTTTTGTGACAAACTGGCAGACTAACATCTTTCATTTCTGCAGCTCCTCTGTGCTCTTTTTCCTCTCTGACAATCCTCACAATAACCTCGACGGTGCAGGCGCGACTACACAGCGTTCCCAGCTGCTTTGTGTTGATTTGCTCCAATGCACTGGTGGGTATCAGCGCTGCAACACTCCACATTTGTCAAGAAAACACTTCAAATACACAACTGAGAATTGTAATAAGGTCAAAGTACAGATTTAATTGCTTTTCATTGTGTTTGTGACTCTGAATAACAAGAAATATCTTTTCCGGGGCGCGCTGTAAAAGTTTGCCAGAGGATAGACTTGTGTAGCAGCTCAGCTTTAACAGGTGAGCATCCTGACCATCTTTAAAACCTTCAGAGGCTGTATCCATTACAGGATTCATGAAAGGTGGGTGAGAAGCAGAGAGCATGAGGCACTGCTTCACTGCACACCACACAAGCCCTCTTTACACTAACGCCGGCAATTGTTAAATTGACACTTGTGTCAGTCTTCACCATTTAGAGGCCTGCCAGGTATTTCCTTGTGAACAAAACTTTCTCTATGCAGTTACTGATGTTCAGGATGAGGCTTCAAAATAATTCTGCAGTCAGATCTTTTTCCCCCATTGTACAGCCTTGAGGATCAGCGAGGGAACGTGCCGTCGAACGGGGCTTCATATCCATCCTGTATGAGTCTAGTAGAGGGAAGTGAATCATAGTGCCCCAGTGGCATGGAAGTGCCCAGATATGCAAATGTGTGAGTTGGTGCAATAGATTATTCAAATGCATGAGCGCTCTGCCTTTAGGGTCGCCCTGCTGCCGAGTCGTGATCAGTCTCCATGTGTAATAACCCCCCGTGCCGTACTTCCCCCTCAAGAATCAGTGGGGGAGGGGGTGGATGGCTGTGTCAGAATGACTGGTGACACAAAGTGACATGTCTGAAACATTGGACCACCCACACAAGGAACCCTACGATCAGCCTGTTTATTTTCTCTTAAAGGTCAACTTTACTCGTGTTTTTAATTCATTTGCAGTGGTCTCTAGTAGGAATGAACGCCTTGTAAGTCGTACTCCACGGCTGCACTCATGAATCAGATGACAGGATTTGGAATCTTGTTTCCTGATAGTTGGACATCTGGCATCTGATTGGCTAACAAAAACAAGACACTACAGCTGACTCTGTTTGCTTTGCAAAGTTGATGTTTTAATTTCACAAATAACACAAGCCTGGAGGAGATCTGCTGTGCGTGGAATTGCTAATGCTAACAGCTAGCTTCTACTAGCTGAGACGTTTTCTGCTATTTCCTGGATGCTAAACCAACAACAACATTCCTCTTCACGATTCAAGATGGGTGAGTCCATTACTGCTAAGTGACAGTTTGACGTAGATCTGTCAGGGTTGTCTGAACCAAGCAGAAGCTAATGCAGGAAACAGGTGTAGGAGACTATTTTCACGTTCAACACAGCGTGTTAAACCCAGAGTGACTTATCATTTAAAAAAAAGAATAAGTTAAAAATGGTTTCTCAGTGAATCTGCTCTTTAAATCAAGATGTTTCTGTTTTTGAACTGAAAATGCTGTGAAAACAAATCAGTGTCTCATAGTTGTCACTTCAGTTTCCAGAGAAAACGTCAAGAAATGTGCAACAAAACGTTCTTGCTTCCTTTCACCTTTAAATATAATGTTTCTCACCTCATTTTGCATCAGATCTTTATGTCATAGGAAGACGCTGATTTCACAGGAAACACACCAACCGGCACCGCAGCCTCTCGGAGGGGCTGCCAGCTTCTCAGTGTTTCAAGCAAAGTCCTGTTTCTGTCATTTTTTATACTCTATTGTATGGCGCAGTATGGGGGCAGTAGTCTTAATTTTGGCCCCCATACCGCGCCATACTATTGGTTTTACTTCCTCTTCTGTACTAGAGCTAAAGCTCATTTTTAAAACAGCTGAGCTTTGTGGAATCCAGCAAACATTTCTCCAGCAGGAGTTAATAGTCTATGGAGTGGGAGGATGTGAGCAGTGAAGAACAGAGGCAAATAAACCGTAAATGATGAAGCTAAAAAGGTCATTTTAATGCCTTTTGAGCTTTTATCAGCGTGCTGTATTGCTTCCTTAGGCAGAAGGTCAACGAGGCTAAAGAACTTCAGGGAAATTTGAAAAAAATACTTGATTTTTCCGTCAAAATTCATTGGTTCTGAATTACATTAAATATTTCAACCACTTTCTTTCCTTTTTGTGCACCACATTTTCATAATTAGCGAGCCTAGAAGAGCACCTTAGACCATTTATCATAAAAACATACAAACAGTAATATGTTAAAAGTAATTAGCTTTTAGAATGACCTCAAGTTAAAGGATTCTAGCTGAATTTTGACTGGAGAGGCAAGCTAACTGCTGATTTGAGAGAACATTCTGTCTCAAACAACCTGAACAAAGAGCAATGAAGGTTTTATAAAATTGTATTTATTTAATTCATTTTTTTTAGATTAGAGTGCTTATAAATCAATTTCTTTTCACTCAGATTAAAACCAGTGAGAACTGGTTTCTTTAAGGCTGACAAGTTGAACTCCAGTATGAAGCTGGGAGCGTAAGCTGGAGGAGGCTGAGGAGGAGGTTCAGACCAAGGAAGCTTCAGAGGTACCTAGAGGATGCTACAGAGTCACCGGATGCCATGAACCGTGAAGCTTCCTTCCTCCAGAGCAAGCTCAGGTAGGAAAAGTGTCTCCGGAGACAAAAGGGTTTAATAATCTCGCAGGTAGTATGAACATGGATGCCCGTGAGTCTAAATATAAACCAAACACAATGAGTTCACAGCTGAAAGGCATGCCGTCACCTTTTCAAAATGTTCCTGTTCCAGGCGTGGTCGCAGACATCATATAAGTAGACACCCCGTGGATTGGTGCTGCCTATTACAGCTGCCGTAGTGGCCGGCCGCCATCTTGGATGGGTCTCCATTCGCCCCCAGTGCATTTATTTCTACTGAGGAAGGCGCTTAACTAAAAAACACATTTTATTATACATTTTCACAAAATCAGACAAATGGTATGGCATGATCATTAAAATATAAATATGATTAAACAAAATTTTAAAAAATTATTAAAATTAAAAATCCTAACAAGTCAATAATAATTCCCATGTGATCTATATTTTGCTGATTTTTGCAACCTTAAGCTGCACAAAAAACCGGAGTTGCTCACTCTGCGTTGATTTTGGTAGGCCTTGGGATTGTGTCGTTATCACCAATGTGGCCGCCAGCCAGGACACACTGACCACTTTCCACACTACTTTCTTCTACAATTTGCTTTAACTGTATTATTTCCTGCAATTTCAGCTGTTCACTTTAATTTTTCTCTAATTGTTTTCTCCCCAGAAGAAGCTACAATGATGTTCTGCTGAGCTGTGGTGGCCTCATGGAGGGGGCCATCGGCTTGAACACTGCTGCTAACAATTTAATCATTCTCCCTCCCCTGATAATAACATTTTACTTTCTTTGATATTGAACATGCTACTACTAGTTTACCTGTTGAATTAACTAGAGATTCACTAAAATAAATACAATAAAGTTTATCTCTTACTAAACACAATATTTACTAATAATTCCTAATGTAGCCATAGAACACTACTTGGAATATATGTTGTGTGTTTGTGTGTGTGTGCGTGCGTGCGTGCATGTGTGTCTCTGTGTGTGTGTGTGTGTGTGTGCCTATAAATAAAATGAACTATTATTATTATTATTATTATTACTACTGGCTGTTTGTATAGATGTTGAATACGTTTGAATATTTTGTTAGTTCTTATGTTTTATACTTGCTATTTGTTCTATAAAGATCTTAACCCTCATACAATCCGTTTTTGCTCATAAAAAATCTGAAACAAAACTTTCTACATAGTAAGTAAATGAATTTTATTTATATAGCACTTATCACAGAAATTGAATCACAAAGTGCTTCACATAGATCAAAACAAAATAAAACAAAGTCATGAAATTATAAAATTTCATAAGCAGATGGAAGATTACAAATTTGAGTTAAAAATAAGAAAATAAAACATTTAGGTAAAAGCAGCTTTAAATAAAAGGGTCTTTAGCTGTTTTTTTAAAGTGTCCAGACTGTCAGTGCTGCGTAAGGATAAATATGATCCTTTGAAAGTCAGGGTGCAACAGTCTGGAATGAGCGATCACCTCGACTTTTATATCTGGTCTTTGGAACTTCTAGAAGGTTCTGGTGTGTGGACCTGAGGGCTCGGGTTGGAGCATAAGGCTTTAACAGTTTCCGTAATATAAGGAGGAGCTATATATTATTTCATAAGTTCCTTTTTCTTTTACATTAATTTCATCCGTAGCTTCAGCCCTCACAAAATATAATAAAATGTGTGTTTTTGAGATTGAACTCCTTTATTGCCAGGTGTATAATCAAGACCAGAACTGTGAAAAATGTAAAATAAATAAGTTAAACCATTTTTTTGTGTGTTTTGTCCAGAGGACTTGTTTTAGGGGTGACTTGCAGCTGCCTTGGAGTGTCACAAATGGGCATAAAAATATGTTTTGCTCATAGTTTTTGTGTAATGTCAGATTAAAAAATGTCATGATTTTTGTCTTTATTCACAATAAAATGCAGAAACAAAACTTCTGTATATAATATTTCATAAATCCATATTTTTTACATGAATTTCATTCTTGGCTTCAGTCCTCACAAAATATAATAAAATATTTGGGCATTTCTGAGGTTATTCCCCTTTATTTCCCCCTTTGCTGCCAGGTGTATTATCAAAACCACAAATGTAAGCATATTAATGTTTTGTTCAAATGTAATCATTATTGGTGTGTTTATGTCCAGATGATTTGTTTTCTGGGTGCATTTTCAACACAATGGAGTTTCAGAAATGGGCATAAAAACATTTTCATTAGTTTTCAGTTAGTTAGTTATCACTCTGCTACACATGAGGCTGATATGCAATCTGTCTTCGCAAAAACATGCAAGGGGATAGACATTTTTACCCCTTTTCATCAAAGCTGCAAAGCTGCTCAATTTAAATTTATCAATTGATATTTTTGCCTTTATTTCACATTTCCTTTTGCAATATAAAAGTGTTTTCCCCAATAACTTTTCCCCATGTGACTGACTGAATTTGAGTATACAAATAATTTAATTTATCGTCTTCTGACCGGGATTATTTATTGGACCAAATTTCCATCCATCCATTTACTTCTGCTTATTCGGAGTTGGGTCGTGAGGAAAACACCCTAAGCCGAGAGGCTCAGAATTCCCTCTCCCCAGCCACTTGGGTGTTCCCTGGCCAGAGACATAATAGTCCCTCCAGCGTGTCCTGGGTCTTCTTTTGGGTCTCCTCCCGGTTGTACGTGCCCAGAAAACCTCACCATGGAGGCGTCCAGGAGGCATCCTAATCAGAAGCCCGAGCCACCTCCGCTGACTCTTCTCAACCAAATATCAGTTCTAACAATTATCTAAAAGTACGTATTTCTATTGGTGCAATTTACTCAGAGGCACTGAACACCAAAGGACCTCAGCCTCATTTCATTGAACTACAATTTCAAATTTGCCCTGATCAATCAAATTTTCCATTGTTAACGTGCTAACGTAACTTTTATGACTGTAGTAACGTTATTTCCACGGGTCCTATGTCCAGTCAACCATCTACTGTGACATCATCAGCAGGTGCAGGCCCCCAACCCGATCTGGTACCCAGAGCAGATCAGGTACCTACACCAGCCCAGTGGAATGGAGACACACATTCCTGAAAGGTCCAGTAAAGTTATCCAAAGGTTCGCACAATAAAAACGAACATTACTATTGTCCTAACAAAGATTTGTAAACCTGAATCGCATGGACAGAACTGAAGAAACCTTTGCTTGAAAAGAACTAGAAATCTTTTCTCCTTCAAAAGAGCTAGACCAGAGCTTTCAAGACAAGGGCCAAAATTGTCATTTATGTTGATTTTCTTCATTTTTGCATCTCAAAATAGATCAAAATAGGCAAATTAGTAAAATTCTCAACATAAACATGGTTAAAACGGCCTGTTTGAGAGACAAAAGGGCCTCCGGATTGCACTTTTGGACAACCCTGATCAATGCAATGTCTTTTACAGTCTAATACATTTGCAGAATGAACAAAACTATGTATTTTTATTTCATTATTCAAAAAGAAACGTGATAATGAGCTAATTGTTGTGTTTATTTGCCAATTTTCTTGATGCATACTTGCATTCAACTAATTAGAGGTGAAAAGAGTAAATGCAAATTATATGTTTACTTGTGAAGACTACCAGCGTGTTACAACCTTCCTCGGCACAAACGTCACTTATTTTCCAAACTGTAAGGAAAAGGATTTGCTGGAGACAGAAAAGGCTATAGAAACACCTGATTGACTTCCTTGGGCTCCCCTCATCTCTCAGTGCCAAGCCAATTAGTTCCATTGAAAAACGTTCACACCGCTGAACAAAAAATCCCCTCTAAATAATTTTCTGAAACACTTTAACATTTTTTTTCATGTAGAACTGGACAGTGTAGTTTTTGTGAATATTACTCAAACAGGAGTGAAATTGGTTCTTCTGTTTTTTTTTTGTTGTTGTTTTTTTCAGCCTTGGAAAAAGTGTTGTTGAAACCGGCGATGTAAAAATCCATTTCCGTGCAGCAGCAAGACCGTGTCTGAGACCTCCAGCAGAAGCAATGCTTTATGTTTTGTTGCAAACCTTTAAAACATACAACAAAACTCACATTTACTACAGAATTTTTAGTCATTTACTCACCAGCAATTATAATTTTTCTTTTGTTTTAAGCTGTTTGGGATGGTTAGAATTGGCTCCAGCATTCAGAAAAAAAATCACTCCTTTAAAGCTCATATTCACTCTCTTCTTAAACAAATTTGCACATACCCCTTGAGTGTTATTGTTCAAATCCAGGTAATGGCGCACATCCACACAACAATGGAGGGCAAAAGGACGCTCTGCAGCCTCTGTCCAGACCTGTATCTCTGCAATTTCAGCTAACAAATAAAACCTAGAGATTTAGATACTTCAGATCATCAACCACATATTTGAGCTGATGGTCAAAAAGTTACATCACAAAGGCAACCATGTTTAGCTCAAAGCTTCCAGATTCATTTGAATAACGAGCTGTGGCGACAACAGTCTTCAGAAATGGCCGCTAGCATATCTACAATTATTTCATCAACACGCCTGGACTTTACTCAGCTGAAGTGTAGCCGGATGTCTTCTGCGTTGTGCTGGTTGATGCTGAAGGATGGCCGTCACACGGTTTGTCTTTAAGGATGAACCGGTCATGTATTCTGAAGAGCAACGTGACCAGAAACATGAGTTGAACATAATTAGAGCCTGGGCAGATCTCAGGAGGGACAAACTGTTTATAGATACCAGAGGTGTGACCAAGTCACTGCTTGGCAAGTCACAAGTAAGTCACAAGTATTTCCAGTCAAGTCTTGAGTCAAGTCCAAGTCAAGTCCAAAGTCAAAGATAATCAAGTCCAAGTCAAGTCCAAAGTCAATTATGTGGAAGTCCAAGTCAAGCCCAAGTCCTAAACTTTAAATGTTCAAGTTATAATCAAGTCATCTGTCCAACTTCAATTTAATGACAATGATAATAAATAAATTCCAGAAATTAAGCTTCTTAAAGCTTCACTTATTTGTTCAAACAAGCAGAAAGTGCAACTGAAACTGATTATGAACAAAGTGCTGCTGCATTTAGCAGAACAAGATCAAACCCAGAACAAAGAATAATTCATGATTTTTGTCCATGTCGTGCCACTTTTGTGCTAAAATATCAAATATGCTCAAGTCATCATCAAGTCAACACATGCAAGTCGATTCAAGTTGCAAGTCATTGGCGTTCAAATCCGAGTCAGGTCGTAAGTCTTTATAGATTTTATCGTCAAGTCGGAAGTCCTTAAAATAATGACTCGAGTCTGACTTGAGTCCAAGTCATGTGACTCGAGTCCACACCTCTGATGAATACATAAATAAATAACTTTTATATATTTGACGTATCTGACGAGCTCAATAAATTAACAAAAAGAGACTAAAGGCTGGCCGATCTTATGGCAGAACACAGTTTGTGTAATTATGTAAAAAGAAACAAATTTACCCGGTTACAAAAACGTACATGTCATTAGATAGCTATAACTTGTTTAACGTGAGACAGATTTTGTACTTGTTTACGAGACTTTGGCTCCAACAAACTCTCTTCATGGCTGTTAACCATTGCTTTTGGTGTATTTTATCAGTTTGAAACCTGTAAAATGTTACTTTACTGTCCTTTTGTCTATTTGTGCATCCTGCAGTGCTGCATGTGTTAATCATCATAATTGCTCTGTTTATTGACTACTGACAGATGATAACTAAGATCATTGAGGATGCATCATCTTGCCCCCTTTGCAAGAAGATGGGATCTTGAGTTGCATGACATCACTCGACAAGGGAGCCTAAATCTCCTCCCTTTATTTTCAAACAGGCGGCAAAAGTTATTTTAGGTTTATGTGTGAAAAGAAGTATAGGATTACAAATGCGCGTCTCACCAAATTGACATCATCAAACCAGACAGAAGAACAGAGGAAGAAAAACGGCTTTGAGTTAGTAATCAAATCAGTCTTTCTGGAGGAAAGAAGGTCGTTAAACCCCACAGAACAAAATTTGTCCGGCCCATCTCTGGCCCACATCCTTGCCTAAATACTGGCCCACTGTTGGCTGGGCCCTCGGCCCAATAAAGGCCCACTCACAGAAAAATGACACAATATGGCTTTGGCCCAGGTCTGGTCCAGGTCTGGCCCACACTCCAGTCAGTACAGCCAGTACAGGTGAATGTTGGCTGAGCGCTGGCATAACTCCTGGCCCATATACTGAAAGTTGAGCTGGCTGAGTGTCCCCTGGTCAGCATTGGCCCACACACTGTAAAACTATAAAATGCTAAATAAAAAGAAATCACAAATACAAATTTTCAAAAAAGTCTTTGTATTTAACAAATAATAAATGCATTACCAACAAGTAAAATGCTCTGAACTCAACACATGAAAACACTAACCTTAGTCAAAAATATAGAACCAAAAATGAACTGCATAATATCACTCAAACATATATACAGAGTGAGCCTACGAAGAACTTTCTTTTGCAAGAAACCATCTCTTTCTCCCTCCCTCATGATCTGCTGCAAGCTGGAGCCACCTTTTCATTATTCCCTCCACCTGTGCTTCAGCAGCCCCACTAACCAGCGGGTTTCTCCGTACTGCACCTGTGTACATGGGAAATGGATTTACAACTACATGAAATATTTATGTGGTACTTACCAGCTTGATATACAGTATAGTAGGGCTGGGCGATGTAGCCTACAATCAATATTACGGTATATTGAGGAGTTCAGCTTGATAACGATGAATGGACGATAAATGCTTGAATGTACAAAGACTAAGATTGACCAGTAGATGGGGCTGTGGCAGCATAATTGCTCCACAGCTAGTTTTATTAATGGTATTGGTCCCTCAGATCTGTTCATTGCTAATAATTCTTTTAATTTCTATTATAAAAACTACAAACTAAGTACTAAAAATGTTTAGTTATTTGATTGAAAAACCAACATAACTGAATATTGTCACATTTGACCTGTCAGGTATTCTATAAAGCCTGGTCGTGCTGCATGTAGAGAAGGATGTGTTAACTTGATTTGGTGCTCAAGTCTTTCTGCAGTTTACATTTGTCTTCAGTTTTCATCACATTGTCCTTACTGAATCCATGATGTCACCAAATAATTGATGAAGCTTTATTTTTTGGCTCACTGATTATCGCTCACGGCTGCCCACTGTTAAACGCAGAGTACTGCTGCCTGGGCAGCACCACGCAGAGAGCTACTGCAACCGACAGGCAGCTATGAGCCACAGCCCGCGTGTAGCGAGGGGCGAGGGACGAGCTACGAGCTGCAAGCTTCCATGTTTGAATAGTTCTCCATTTCCTGTTTTTATCCTTCTTATTACAAAATGCATGGGGCTGAGTCGCATAACTCCACGTGACTAGCTGTGATGCGGAATCCACTGGTCTGTGTCTCAACCTTTTAAAGGGACATGAACATCAGTAATCTGTTCACGTCTTCATTTTTTAAAACACTGGACTTACTGTCACGGGCAAAATGGCGTTGGTAAGAGTCAGAAACTTCTGTAATGGTACAGTTTTGATTTACCACCCAGTCCTACAATATAGTATTAAGAGCTATACTTGCAAATACTTACTGATTATAACCTCCTTTAACGTGAAGCTAGCCAATAAAGTTTTTCCATTAATGCCCCGCCAGTTCAACTTCTTGGACACACCATTGGTTAGGGCTTTCCTCAGGATTCGCCATGTTGTCTTCTTCAAATCTGCACCCCAGTTAGTCCCAGGTGGTTTACCTACAAAAGATTTAGAAAATGTTCGTGCAGGCTGAACATGATAATAGTCTCCTACACCTACCTCCTGCATTAGCTTTGATAGAGAATAAACGGCAACTCTAGGATAGAAAAGACTGACAGATCTGCGTCACACTGTCACTTAAAATTCATGGACTCACCCATCTTGCGTCACAACGGGGAAGGCTGTTGTTGGTTTAGCACACAGGAAACAGTCGAGAATGTCTAGGCCACAGGTGTCAAACTCTGATCTCGAGGGCGGCTATCCCAGATGGTTTAGTGTTTTCCTTGTTTTCACACACCTGATTTCAATCAGCAGATTATTAACAGGCTTCTGGAGAGCTTGACGAGCTGCTGCACAGGTGAATCAACTGTGTTGGAATAGGGAAACACTAACAAGATCCAGGATACCGGCCCTCACCGACTGGAGGTTTACACCCCTGTTCTATAGGCTATTAGAAGCTAACTGTTAGCATTAGCAAATCCATCAAAACTCCTCCAGGCTGTTGCTCAATTTTCAGGAACTAGAAGTGAGCCACATCAGGGCAGAGCTTCAGACGACAGGATTTGGAGTCTTATTTCCTGATATTTAGACATCTGTCAATTCCTGAAAACTTTGCTGCAGGCTCTGAGCTCCAGCTGGTGTGAGGAAGGCAGACTGATTTAAAGGGATTACGTGCAGTCTCGTGTCTCCTTTTTGACCACATGTAGAATGGTCAAACAGTACCTAAACTGACCATTGCTGGACGTTACAGTGGGAAACCCCCTTGAAAGAGAGTGGAAATTGGACATGTACAGGGGATAGCTCCTAATTTAAATTTCAGGAATTTTGTGGTTGTAATATTGACTAGTTAGTAAAATATCAGTTGTTAAATGTTACTTACCAGAAAGTTGAGTGATGTTTGTTGGTAGCTCAGCTCAGCTCATCTGTCCACCTGTCCGTCCTCCTGCAGTGACCCGATAGTTGCCGATCTTTGTTCATTTCTTCCCGCGATTAGTCGGATTCCACTCACTGCACAGACAGTGTGCCGACAGCCTGAGATTTATGCCGGGAACGCATCGATCTCTGCAGCTGAACAGCTGATCATGTTGTTGTCTGACTACGCTGTGCGCTCCACAGGTAAACAGCTGTTACAGACAGGAAACTGCAATATTTTTTCATAGTTATTTTAGTTATTTTATTGCATTTGTGGTTGATTTTTTTCCCCACAGACCTTATTAAAAATAAATTAAAAATTTCATCAGCCAGCAAAAGTGATTTATTTGCCTGTACGTATAAAATATTGTAGTAGCATTCTTATTGTAAATATAAATCTGCAAAATAACCCCACATTGTCCCTGATTGCAGGAAAAATTATTTGCTCATTAGTTTTGAGAACACAATTCACTCAATCAGTTGCAATGTGCGCATCAGCAGAGCCAAAAATAGCAATTGTGTTTATTTATTTTTTAAATTAAATAAGCAGATGCTCGTACCACCTGCTATCGGGTCACACACTGTTTTACATGTGTCCGCCGCATTTTGCACACCGATCGGCAAGATTGTACTGAACCACAGTTGGGCCAAAAAAAAAAAAGTAAGCATCAGTTCAACTACTGCACATTTGAACTGGGCCAATTAAAAAAATATGAGGGTCAGCCGATCCAGACCTCAGCCAGCATCGGCCCTATTGTGCTTGCTATGTGGGACGTGGAGTAAACCATGTGCCACATACGCTGGGGAGAAGAGATTCTGCAGTGATGTCATACATGCGACTTGTGACTTATAGTCGTTTTAATTACAATTTTTTCAAGCAAATAAATCTTAAATTACATGACAGACATAGTCAAAACTCACATAATTATTTATCATTTAAACTGAAGTGCAGCTTGTGTTTGTAAGACAAAGCAGACCAGAAAAGTACTTTTATAACTACGAATCTCTTACATTATTTTTTTTCTATGGGGGAAGAGTGGAGGAGACTCAGGCTCCCTATAGCAGTGGTCCCCAACCTTTTTTCATGAAGATCCCCTTTCCTGTATCCAAGACAAGCCAGGGCCCCCAAACCCCAACCCCTACCTGCACTCACACTATTAAACGTGAATAATTACAAACTTCATTCAGACATACAGAGTTGTGATTTTACTACTGAGTGTTTAACTGGGAAATTTTTACAAATATGATTTGTTAACCTCACAACATCAGCACAGACAAAATTATGGGGACCCCCTTAGGGGGTCACGGACCCCAGGATGGGAACCACTGCCCTATAGTATAAATGAATGCCTTGTGAGTCGAGCTCTGACTCTCCTGTTTCAGGAAGTGGAAGTTAGTCGGAGGAGATTGGAGCATAAAACCAGCAGGATTTTGAGTCGTTATTCATGATGGTCGGACACCTCGTCTTTAATTGGCCAACAGCAAAGCAACTCTTCCACTGCCTCCATTTGCTCTGCAACGTTGATCTTTCATCTCCACAAAAGCGCAAGGAGTTCTGCCGTATTGTGGAGGCGCTAATGCTAACAATTAGCCTCTACTCACCAAGAAGCGCTCTGCTCTTGCCTGGGTGCGAAATCAACAACAACCTTCCTCATCGCGAGCCAAGATGGATGAGTCCATGAATGCTAACTTACATTTAGACATATATTTATGTGGCTTTTTTCTGACCTGAACGATTCCCCGTCTACTTTCCACCAGTGCAGGAAGAAAGGGTAGAAGACTATTTTCACATTAAGCCTGTTAAACTCAGAGTGACTGATCATATTTCTAAAGTAAAACATGATTTCTCATTGAACTTGCTCTTTAATTTTCAGGAATTAACCCACAGCACTTGAAAGCTTCATGAGATCCTTTTCTCCTGCATGATTAAATGTGCAAGGTGAGGCTGTTACATTTTGCATGGTTATTTCTCAAATTATCAGTTAACTTGAAACCTTCCACTGCAGTTTGATCCATCTGCCACCCGTCTTAAGGCGGTAACTGCTAATTGCCAGCACCTACACAAACACCAGGCTGTGGTATTGATTTCTTATTCCCACACCTCAAACATCCTGAGTGACACTAAGAAGTTAGTGGTGAAGGACCAACAAATTACAGGGCCCCACACAGCTGCGGGAAGGTAATTTACTGGGATTGTTTACATAGGCACACATACTGCTGCGTTTGCACTAGAGGAGAAACTCCTTGGATCGTAATGCGAAAAGACAGGTGACAAGTGTTTGGTGAGGAAGGAGAGTGCTTAGACAGAAAGTACAGCAGCGGCGGATGTAATTAAATCTCTGGTTTTAAAAAGCAAAGATTAAGTGTGTGTTTAATGGATCAATAATGATGGACAGATAAGACAAGGACGATTAATCAAAGTGCTTGGAAAGTAGAGCTCTTAGGCAAGCTATTAATATGTCAAGGAAGCCTCGCAGGGACAAAAGGAATCAGCCCAAATAAATGTAGGAACTGCTTGGAGGGCTATTACTTAGGATTATCATCATTGATTTTTGTCTATATCAGTGAGCGAGTATAATGTTAATATCCCCATTGATTCCTCCACTTTAGCAGCTTTTGAAAGACACTGCTCGAACGCTGTATCTCATAAAACTCCCACTTTTCAGATTTCATTACAGTGCCTGGACCGTTCTTTATTTTTGTCTTTGTGAGCATTGATCGGCTCCAGTTAGGAAAACACAAGTTCAGAGCTCGCTACGAGGAAATGTGTCTCAAAGTTTTATATTGGAATAATTGCACATCAATAACTACTGGGACCAGTAGCCCTAGAGCCAATATGGCCGCCAGCCAGAACAAGCTAATTTATTTGGCTTTACTTTGGACTGCTTTGCATAACATAACTTAAACGTACTCAGAAGGAAAAGACAAAAATTCGAGCAGGGAACTGGCCTTATTATAACACCTGGAGATAAACACAGACCACAAGGTTGGACTCAGCAAAGAAAGCTTATTTTCAGAGACCTGAAAAAGTAGTTTTCAATAGGTGTTTTCATTGGAATAAGGCTATTCAAGCCAGCCAAGCTCTGTGTGGAAAAAGTGAAGGCCCTGCTTGTTAAATCATGAATTAACTGTATGTCATGATCAACACTGAGGTCCTGGAAATTCAGCCACAACAGGAGCAAAATTAAAGTAAAATAACTTTCTGGGTTCTGATTCAGGACACCGGAAAAATCCACAGTCCAAGGGCGCCCCCAAATTTTTCTGGAGTCGCCCCTGCCAGAGTCCAAAATCCAACAACGCGAACAGTAAAATCAGCAAGGTAATTCACAGGAAGGTTGAAATAGAAATACTTAGAAAAGGTGTGAAGGGAATCGGTGGTCAGGAAAAAGAGCACGTCGGCATCCAGACAAAACGGGAATGAACGTGGTCGGAATCTGGGCAGCAAAACAAGGCTGATGACAATCTGGCTTGGAGACTGAGGAGAACTTACGAAGTACCGTGTACAGGTGAGACAATGAGACAAGGCTCAAATGGGCTGAAAACAATCCTCATTTACACCGAGTATGGAACGGATGCGACTCCGCATGACTTCTGCAAAGACCTGAAATCGTTGAGTCCAGTCATATCATTCACACCGGCTGCGGTGCTGTGAGAGGATCCAGAGCTCCAGCACGAATCCATGGTTTATCTGGACACCATATCAGGTTGTAATGAAATTAAAGGAATTACACGAGCCAGACAGGAAATGAGAGGTATGTCATCTGGTAAATTTAAAAAAATAAAATAAAACTATTTTACAACTTTATTTTATTGTTAACCCTTTGATGCATGAATTAAATTTTCAACCATGATTTTTTTAACAATTTTTTTCATTCATCTTTAGGTGTGAACGAAACAAATTTCAACAAATATTTTTTGTAACATTTAATAATTTTCAAATAATTTATTACATGTCCACCTCAGTGGACAGGGTGCATTCTGAACATGAAATATGTTGGCTTGACTTACTGAAGTCCAAATGGAGGGCCTCAAATGCAATAAAGTCTTCAACAGCTGTGCTTAATAGCAAAAAATAAAAAATAAACAATTTTGAGTACCTGTCCTCTGTAGTAACCATTATGCGTCAAAGGGTTAAATTTGACATGAACATCGGGTCACAGTGTATGATAGTTCATACGTTTTCACAGGTATATGTTTAGGTGTTTTATGTCAGATTTTTGACAACTTGGTGCTCTTGAGGGAACAAATTTCTGGAGACTTTCACCACACAAACTGTAGTTGGTGTAAATGGATGTCTGTCTGTCTGGAAGCGGTACGGAACTGGACCACATCTGTTCTGAACTCTGTGTAAATGAGGCAGATTAGAGGCTCTGAGGCACAAACTGTCCAACATGGTGGTGGTAGTGTGATGATCTGGGGCTAATGCATCAATTGGACTCTTATGGATGGACTTATGAATTCTGCTCTCTAGCATTCAAAACTCCCACATGTGGCGGATTTTAAACAAACAGTTGTACAAAGTTTGTTTTATGACCAGAAACATCTAAGAGTGACCGTAAGCCAACAGGAATCAGTAAACCTAAACATAATGCTACAAAGCGCAAGTGAAAGCCTTCCTGTTCTGATCCTGTTTTTTGTTGTGGCTCTGCATGCCGGACTCATGGGATCCACCAGCTCAATCATGTAGCCTGTTTTGTTTCCAGCTCTATTGAACTTGGACTCTCAGCGGATATCTGGGGGCTTTTCCTGCTTGAGATGGTCTCCTTTTTTTTCCTGTGTTCAATTTCACCGCACTTACTGACACACTACTAGACGTTAACTGGAAGAAATTGGAAAAATCAAGCAGCTGTGGTATCTTGGACCAATGCTTTATCTCCCTCTCCAATTCCCAGCTCTATTGATTACAGCATGGTAGTTTAGAGCAAACAGCGCATGCTGAATTACTGCATTTATAATCTGTTACATCAATTTGTTTTTCTAATTTAGCTAGTTGTTTTTTCTTTCAATTGGAAAAAAAAATTGTTTGTAAAATGTAACCATGTGTGCTACAATGAACCAATAAAGAACAAAAGCTTAAAATAAGCAGTATTTGTTGTTTTTAACCACTTTCTGCTTTAGTCAACAGTTCATTCATTTACCTTCACTCTTGAGTCATTTATTTCAAATAGACCTCCTAAAACATAAAATTAAAGGAACCATGGTAACACTTTCCAACACCATCCATGATATAATACCTGACTAAGACATTATCATAATTTCATAAGAATTTTGGAAATAATCTGGACCTTTTGCTTCTGCAGAAACATTTATCTCACTGCAGGTAATCTGGCCAGCCCGACAACATAATGAGGCCTTATAGCTGCACTGTTGTATACACTTGTTGTCTTCAGTCAGGAAGTCAAAACAAAGGCAAATTAAGAAGAAGAAAGAAAGAAAAGATCTTTTCTCTAGCGCCCCTCAAGATAAAAATCACCAGGCGCTTCACAAATACAAAAAATGCAAAAATATAAAAAAGAATTTAGAAAATGGTTAAAAATATATTTATAATGAGCAAAAAAATTGACAATTGTGAATTAAAAAATGTTAAGAAAGAGAGAGAGAGTGAATAGGAAAGAGGGAAATCAGTGGATCCTGAGGAAGGTGGAATAGGTGGGGAGAGCAGAATAAAGAGAGAGTGGTGAAGAAGGTCATACAAAAGCCAGCATGAACAAGTGAGTCTTCAGCTGCTTTTCAAAGGAATGATTACTAGCTTAAATTACTGGCTTTACCTTACTGATGTGACATCTTGAAAATATGGGGCCAGAGGCTCTGAACAGATGGTGGGTGTTGTGATTTGTGTTGTGTGAAAAAGGAAGACTTCTGAACCCATTTCCCTCATTTCCATTAGAGCTCTTGTTTTGTTGTTACTGGCTGTCCTCAGATATCTGGTTGGATTCTATGAATGTGTGTTTGAAAGGTCTTTGGGGGTCAGGCAGTTGGTCTTCTAGTTCAGTGGTTTCCTCACACCTGCTGTTTAATTTGAAATGTTGTGGTGTTTGGTTATCACATGAAATATGAGATGGAATTGTTGCTAAAATAGAATTTCCATGTGAATATGTTTCAAAGTTTATCCGAAAATATGTAGACGATACTAGATGTTCAGTCTGACCTGCAGGAGAGGAGATGGTGAGAGATGATATCAGAGGAGTTGAGATGATATGAGATTGGAGAAGATATGATTAAAGGAGATAAAATATATATATATATATATATATATATATATATATATATATATATATATATATATATATATATATATATATATATATATATAAATTAAGGATATATATTTTAAAAACGATATGATATGAAATAAGATTAGAGGAGATGCAACAAAATTAATAATGAGATTAAATTATATGAAATTAGAGAATATAAGATTGGAGGAGGTAAAATGAGAAGATATGCGATTAGTTGAGATGAGATTGAAAAAGATTAAATGATATGAGATGAGAAGAAAAAAGTATATGAGATTAGAAGATATGAAAGAAACCCTGCGTGGACAAGTGAGTATGGGTTGATAAATAGAAGATATGAGATGATTTGAGATTAGTGATTAGGAGAGGATATGAGATTTAATGAAATGAGATTGGAGAAGGTTAAATTATATGAAAAGAGAAGATATCAGATTACATTAGAGGAGATGAGATTAGAGAATATGAGATTGGAGGGAAAAAAATAGAAGATTTGAGATGATATGAGAGTAAAGGATATGAGATTAAAAGAGATGAGATTGAATGAAATGAAAATATGTGAAATGAGAAGGTGTGAAATTATATGAGATTAAAAATATGAGATGATATGAGATTAGAAAGTAGGAGATGACAGGAGGTTTAAGGATATGAGATTGGAGGAGATGAAAGAAGAAGATACAAGATGAGGTTGAAGTAGATTAAATTATATGAAATGAGAAGATTTGAGATAAGAGATGAGATAAAATAGAAATGTTTCAAAGACAGGTTAGATGGAGATGAAATGGACTATGAGAATGTTTCTAAATGTGACTAACTGACATGAAAAAAACTACTATCATATGATTAAATAAAATAAAGATATACTGTAACCTAGATTAGATGGTTGTTATGAGGTGCAAGTTACATGAGGTGATAAAAAAGGAGATGAGATTATTGAGATGTGTTGAAGTTAAAAGTCCGACATGGAATCATGTTGTCAGATGGGATTCACTTTTAAAAAGACGAGATACAATTGTTTGAGGTAGAATGAGATTTTTGGGATGAGATTAGAAATATTCTCTACAGTGAAAGTGGAAGAGATGCGATGAGAATATTACTGGTGGTGATGAGCTTGAGTGTAGCTACAGCTTCCCTGGGGCGCACTGACGGAAGCAAGACTGCCGGTTCCTCCGACCGCCACCAGCAGTCAAGGCGAGTTATGTGTCTTGCCCAAGGACACAACAGCAGAATTCACTGACGGGAGCCGGGATTGAAGCCACAGCATTCCAACTGCTGGAAAACCCGCTGTACTTCCTGAGATAATTCACTGACATCCTTAAGCATTAGATAATGTTAATTTCTGGCTTCATAAACAACGTATAAGAACGTTGTGTGTTTATATAATTCATGCGACAGAAACACCTGTGAACATGTGAGATGCACAGCTGAAATTCATGCATTGTAACGACATAATTTAAATGTATATTTCCTGGCAGCACAGATGTGTCAAGACTAGATAAGGAACACAGTTAACTAAATATTATATGTAGAGCAGAAGATGTCAAGTCAACATCGCCTCTGTGGCTTTAATGTGGGACAGCAGACATCCCTGTGGGAGGGCTGTCTTACTCTGCTGAGGGGCCATTGTTATTTCATTTTGATGCGTCTTGGACTTTGCCTTTTTAGTCTTTTCCAAGTCCATAACAAAGTCTCAAGAGAAAATATTTGGTTCTGGTTCTGTTTCGGGGCATTTCTTTTCCCCTATTAGTGCTCTGCAAAAGGAAACAACTATGTAGGTTTTAGTTTGGAGATTAAATCAAATAGATGCTGCCATGATGCCAAATAAGTCACTTTTAAAAGTGGGATGGTCTAGTAGTGGTTGGAAAACACTGGTTTAACTGGATCTGTAATAAAAAAAACTGTATCTTTGTCATTTCTCTTTATTTGCACACATTCACAAAAACAACCTTGTAAAAATAAGCGTTTATTGTGAAAGTCCCGAGTCATTGTTTTATTATTCTTCCAAAGAAAACGACTTTTAGGTATTTTTAAAGTATTTTTGGCTTTTATTCTTTCGGCTTCTCAGAAGGTCTTTCAACATTTTCTCCGATTCATTGTCTTATGTAGATTGAAAGTTGAAAGAAATTTGAAAAAAGTTAGCTAGGTCACTAGCTAGCTGCAAACGAAAACAGAGCTATGTTGCCCTGGTTGGTTGTCCCATGGCACGTTGGTCCAGGGTGGAGGACCAAGAATGGATCAGAAGAATTTTTACAGATTAAAGATATCAAGAGTACCAGAGGACCCATCCCGCCATGCAGACAGGCCTAGTGTTGGGGTCTGAGCATGGACTCCTGGTGGCTGGGATTTGGTCAATGGGGCCAATCTGGTTCCATGTGCTCAACCTTCTGGGGACTAAACAACTGCGGAGAACGAAGGACTTGTGGTTTCGGGTAAAACCAAGGGGTAAACGTCTGCCAAACGGGACAACTACCCCTGACTGCCTCCCAGAGATCGGGGCGGGGCTAAATGTGGGCGGGATCAAACGTTTATAGGTGGGCGGAGACAGCTATTTGACTCCTGCTCCTCTCTCAATGGAACTGGGAAACCGCTATGCTGTCTGTGTGCTGTAGCCGAGACAGAGGGAAGTAGCTGCCAAAATGGAGGTAAGCTAGGTTTTTTCTTTCTCTGTTTTAACAATATCGAGGACTAATGTTGGGGCGAACATTTTATAAACTTGGAAATAAAGGATTTTTTTCCATTATGAGTTTTAGATAATACATATAGCCTATTTTGCATATGCAGGGCGACTTACTTTTGAGGAGAAATGTTTACAGGGTTCCCGCGGAGTCTTAAAAGCATTGAATTTATGAATTTGAAAGTAATACATTTAGAAGACTGGAGAAACCCTTCAATTTTGGCATCTGGGTCTTAAAATTTGTGTTGGATGTAAGTTTTCTGTACTGCATTTTTCTTCTGAAGTTCATCAAAATATTCCAAACAAGTGATGACACGAAGAGAAGCATTAGTTTTAATAAAGGCTATTTTTATACATTTATTTCAATTTTGTGTCTTTACTGTTTGCACTGTTGCTTTTATACAATAGAAATACTGCAAGAAATAAATTAGGGTAAGAAAATTAACAATTAAAAAAAATCTTCTTAAAATTAAACTAAAATATAGGCAACAAAAATTATTGTTAAGGTTCTAATGTCAAACCAGATAGATCCGGTTATATTTTTAACCATTTGTTTAAAAATATAACCGATCTTCTACCAAGTGCCCATCCATGGTTTTGTTAAAATATATTGGTAAAGTTGTATAGATAAATAAATGAAAACTAGTTCAATAATTTTATTGATTTTTATTTATTTATTTATTTATTTATTGCTGATGGTGCCGAGAAATAGGTGTTAATAGGTTTCTATATGGCTTTAGAAAGATCTTAAACAGACTTAAGTTTAAGTTGAAGAAACCTGTAGGAACACTTTTATAGCTTTGGGGAGATATGTTGTGTGGTCATGTTTACTTTTTGATGGAAAATATATTTTACAGGGGGAAATGTTAGTTTTTTAAGCTTTTTATGTTCGTATCTGGGTTCTACACCTGACGGGCTTTATTATTATGGTTAGAGTGCTAATCTTATATGTGTAATTATATAAACCTTGACTTAAAGCTCCTTTATCAAGTTTTAGTACAATATTAATATCTGGCACAATCTACTGTTGAGGGAGAAATACTATACATTACGTAGGGAAAATATGTTAGTTTTGTTTTTTAATCGTTGTTACATGCTAAATATAGAATAAGGAAAGAATAGTGTAAACAGTGGCGGCTGGTGAAAAATATTTTTGGTGGGGCTGTGCTATTTTTTTTAAACAAACTTGTGCTTTCTGAGCTTTGTGCACAACTTCACTATTTCCTGAATTAAGCACAGCTCTTTTATTTCCTGTCTTACATCATTGGACAAACTGATTAATCCAGGTGTGTCTGACTATTGGCACGCTGCCTTGCGGACCAAGGTTGAAAAATACTGCATTAAATTGCACATAAAATAACACGACCATAAATGGTAAATAGGCAATGCAAGAGGCAAGTAACAAAAACATTTTGTTTAATTTCAACATTTGAGTGAACACAAAAAATTATGAGCAGGTCACTGTTACAGTAATGGTAGTAAACACTACTTAGACAAAATGCCAGAAATTTACACTGTTAGGACTTATGGAAAGTGGAAACACTTTCATAGGAAATAATGTCATCAGTATCCTCTTACAAATGTCATATTTCCCACTTCCCAAGCTGGGAAATGTGTTTGCTGCAGCAGAAGTGTAACAAGTAAAATGGAATCAGATTGATGTATGTACAAATTTACTTGAAATACACATTTACATGATTAAATATGTATAATAGGTATGTGTGTTGAAATTAGTTTTTACAGTTATTGCACATTAAATATGTTATTAAACAAATGTCCCGGTTTGTGGGACAAACAAGGATTTCTGATTCTGATTGTTTCTCTTGTTTACAGAAATGTAATGGACAGCTTACCTCTGCACCCAGCTGCTGTTCTCCCTGTCCAAACGTCCTCCGTTTCTTTGTTGGCTGCTGCACTGATGCGCTGCATTCCTCAGTCAGAGAATGAATAGAGTCCCCAATGAGACACAAGTTCTACATCCACCTTCTGTGGATCCCAGCCGTTTTGAATAACAAACACAGAAAGCAAAATAACACATTAGTGTGATTGCATCCAGCTAGCCACTGCTTCCTGGTGTACCAATTTTGGGAGAAGCGTCGTGTGTACAGTTTACCCTTCTCCTTCTCCTGCTGGCTTATCTTTACGTCGGGCTGATCTGGTCCAAGCTCTTTGACATTAAGTTTTTCCACCATAGTTCTCCTCTCGAACGGATACTGGAGGAGACCGAACTGAATTCAGTGGCTGCTGAGATCCGGTATCCATGTTGTAGGCGCACTGTCTACGTCTGCGTCACGACCGTCAAAACGTGCTGGAGTCGAGACTCTCCGAGTTCTACCGAACATCAACGAAAGCCTTGGCGGTAGCTCTATCACCCATTATGCTTCTGAAACGTTCTGAAACAACGTCGACGCTGATTGGATACATTCCCATTCCTACCCTTTGATTTTCTTGTCAGCAAATGGACAACTGGTCCCGTCCTGTTTGGGCGATTGAAAAACAGCACACAGCCTCCACCGCTCGGCAGAGACCGGCAGAGATCGGCAGAGACCAATATATATATATATATATATATATATATATGATTTATTTTTGTTACAAAACACACAATTAACTTAGAATATGTGATTATTGTTAATTTTATTTATTTATTTTTTTAAATGAAAATTAAAAACACAGGGGAAACTGGGAGGGTGGCGCCCTATCGCCCTCTACTGGCCAGCCGCCACTGGGTGTAAAGCCATTTTTCCTAACTAGCAACTAATTAGTAAATGATGTGACTTAAGCAGACTTAAAAAGGTGCCATTCATAACATAATAATTGGAGGAGTGTTTTTCAACCCTGGTCCTCAAGACACACTGCCCTGCATGTTTTTGGAGTTTCTGTGATATAGCAGACCGCATTAAGATGACTGCAGTGAAGCAAAAGCTTGTTCATCAGCCATCAATTGAAATCAGCTGTGCTGAAGCAGGGAAAATTAATTACAGATCATACATAATTAATGTAAAATATGTTTTTAATCTCATGAAAGCAGTAATTTTTATATTGTCTTTATTTTAATAATAATAATAATAATAATAATAATGCATTGAACTTATATAGCGCTTTTCAAGACCCCCAAAGACGCTTTCACACACTCTCACATTCACACACTGCCAGTGATGGTAAGCTACTTGTAGCCACAGCTGCCCTGGGGAGGTCTGACAGAGGCGAGGCTGCCATTTGGCGCCATCGGCCCCTCTGACCACCACCAACACAGGCAAGTTGGGTGAAGTGTCTTGCCCAAGGACACAACAGCAGGATACCCGTGGCGGGAGCTGGAATCGAACCCATGACCCTCCGATCATGAGGCAACCCGCTCTACCACCTGAGCTACTGCTGCCCCAAATTTTTGATTAGGAGAATTCTCTGCTTGAGGACACCTTTGAGGCAGCAAGGTGGTGTACCACAAGGTCCTTCAAAGGAAACATTTCCCTTCCCCAGGTCATCACCATGGACAGGGAAGCTTGCCGGAGGGCAGTGGAGAGGTTCTGCGAAGCCGTTTACAAGAAGGGACACAGCAGACTGCACTTCTTTAGGACGCTTAGGTCCTTCAATGTCTGTAGCAAGATGCTGCAGATCTTCTACAAGTCTGTTGTTGAGAGTGTAATCTCTTCAGCCATCATCTGTTGGGGTAGCAATATCAGAAGCAGGGACCTGAAAAGGCTCAACAGCCTAATAAAAAAGGCTGGTTCTGTTCTGGGGACGACTGTGGAACCACTGGAGGAGAGAATGCAAAGAAAGATTCTCCAGAGAATCAAGAAACTGATGGACAACCCTGATCATTCTCTTCACAAGACTGTCCGACAACGGAAGAGTGTCTTCAGTCAGAGGCTTCTTCAGTTTCGCTGCAACACTGACCGCTACTGGAGATCCTTCCTGCCAACAGCCATTGTAATATCCAATAACTCTTTGATGACTTGATTATTATTATTATTATTCTGAGCTACTACAGCAATCAATTTCCCTCTGGGATTAATAAAGTATTTTTGAATTGAATTGAATTGAATGCTTCTGTGATGGCCTGGATGAAGAGGAGATGAATGATTGCAGGGAACCGTTCCTGGTCATGTTTAGTTTTCAGTCCGACTATGAGGAGTTCTGCAAAGAAATTGTGGACAAAAGGAAGATGAAGGTGTTTTCTGGTTTTGAAATACCATAGTACAGCGGTGTCAAACTCAGTTTTTGCATTCTGTTTCCTCCTTACATTGTTTTTTGGAGGTTCTCTTGTTTTTGTGTGCTTTTTGGTTAATTTGTTTGTACTGTTTTTATTCCTGTGTTGGCTGTTGTTTGCTCTTTTAAATTTACCTTTTTGAAGAGTTTAGTCTGCATTCTTGGGTGTCTAACACAATGTCTCACCACCCCGTCTCAAACCCTGGTGTGTTTTCAGAAGTATCAGCACAATTTAAGTCTCTGGTCCTCTTAATGTAGCTGATATAACTGAGTGTACAACAAGTTTACCCGTGTCTGCCTATACTGTTTTACACTCACTTGGGAAATGACTATCAAAATAAAGGCAGCATTGATAAAATCAACTATTAAAATGGTTTTGACAGGTTCAAAGAATCGTCTATCAAATGCTTGAACCTTTTATATAGGTACCAAAAGTAAAGCTAAAAGACACAAATACCTATGTGCTATAAATACACATACCATACACAAAAGTAGGAAAAAGAATAAAATAACAGATTGGATCAAAAATGGTGCCTGTTTCATTTAACTTCATTATCTGCCCTTTCTTTAAAATTATCATGACATCCAGCAAACAAGTAATTTGATTACCAATGTTATGCTTTACATGGGTTTTTAGGGCTTTTTAATCCTTAACTCGGGGGCTACTGCGGTTTCCTGGTTCCATTGAAGAGGAGCAGGAGTCGTTGTCTCCGCCCACCTGTAAACGTTTGATCCCGCCCACATTTATCCCCGCCCCGATCTCCGGGAGGCAGCCAGGGGCTACTCAAACGGGAGGCCAAGACAGAAGTGACAAAAATAGCAGTTCCCCACTCATCCTCTAGGGGCAGGCTCCAGAAAGGAGCAAGTTCCCATTGACTTCCATGTTAAAAATGTTAACTTTACACGATAAAGCTCACAGACTGGAGACAAATCATAACAACCAGAGTCAGAAGAAAAACTGTGAAATATCTTCAAGTTTGGATAAACTATTGATTAAGAACTACAAGGAAGTTCAGTGAAGAGAGTTTAAACATCTGCTACTGGGGTCAAAGTTCACGATGAACCCAAATTAAATGGACTCATCAGAGTGAGACATACTAACTTTAACAAAGACGTGTCTTTGTTGGTTCTGATCAGCAGACATGATGTGTGTTGTTGCAGATCACGCATCTAATTATATTCGTGGGACAACTTATGCTTATCGACAAACACACTATTGTGTCATTGTCGATAACTCATTATCCCCCCATGCATCCATTAGAGGAAGAGGAGTTTATGATGAATGGCAGGAGACTTTTTAACGTCCGTATAATTGCTTACAGCTATGTTTCGCTAAATTATAAATCATTAATTCATCCTTTATAAGCTGGAACATATTGTACAGTATAAAATTAATTTCTTCATCCAACTGAAATGGATTTGATGACACAACATGTTAGAGAAAAAGAAGCCTGGAGTTATGCTGGGCCTTGTCCGGCTCTGGAATACCAAATTCACTCCAAAAAGTGGGAAAAACATGCAAATTTCCCAATAAATATGCTGAAATTGACTTTTACGAATCTGTTCCTTGGCATTTATTTTATTGTCCTACGAGGCAGATTTCCACCATCTGGTACTTCAGGCAAGTTCAAGCAAATGTTAAACAGCAGCTGATGTGCAACTATTTTCCTCCCCATTCCAAACGAGGGGTCTCGTTTTGAAACACCCAATGCTGGGAGGTGAGTTTTCCCAACTTGGGAGTCGTGTCCTGATTCAAAAGGAAGAACAACCTCCTGCTGCTGATGTTATTGTTGCTTGGCTCCCGACTCTGCAGCTGATTTTTGCTCTCACCCCTCCTCCTGGTCAAAGCCAATTGCTCAGGTAGGAGTCATCAGGAAGAAAAGTTGCAATGCTTCACAGAAATTAAAAGTAACGTTGAGTGTTTGGGCATTTTTCCTCCTCTCACTTTTGAAAAGGTGTTTGCAAGCCAAACTATAGATGAAGTACTCCCAGAGTGTTGTGAAAACAATAAAACGTTCAGCTTTAAAAAGGTGCTGCAATAACAGGGATGGCTAATTACTGATACATCACTGACCTCTAGTGGTGGGTTTTATACACGTGAAAAAATTATTTCCACAGCTACACAATAAAGTCAGAAAAACAAAACATTTACAGAAAAGCAGGTTTAGTTTTTGCATTGCAGCAAATACTGACACAGTTGACCAAAGGCAAAAAGAAAGAAATGGCAGGAAAATTGTGCAGAAGTAAAAAAAATTGCTAAGAGCAAAATTACAGCCCGTTTTCTACTTTAATCAAAGATCTTTGATAGATCACAAAGGGAGCAATCACATTTAATACAAGCTCCAAACAGGAGACTGAAATGATATTAAAGGGTAAATGTGCAGCAAATGGATCACATGAAGTCTTCAGATGCAGGCAATCAGCTGTAATTACAGCACAGGAACTAAACACAGGAAACACATATAAACAGTTTCTAAAAATAATCCTACAGCATATTTAAAAATACTCAAAAAGCAATGAGAGTCCCTTTCAGTGCTTTTGAATGGGAGCGTCATCCCTTAACGACGGGAAGATCTCAATTTCTTGGATGATCCTTCTAGCGATGATCTTGTCATTTGCTACGATCATCCTTCGGGACATCAGATCAAACGGGCCGCCTAAATAGAAACAGACAACAAATGTTAAGCCAAGCTGTGGAGAATCGGGCTTTGATCAAAGTTTTTAAAGCGGTCTTTATAGAACATTCATTAATTTATATATGGAAGGACCTCAGTAGGGAGTATTGTAGCTCAACCGAGCTTCTTCAAAATAAAGAATGAGACGAGACTTTTTCTTGCTGAACTCGAACCTTTAGTTAATTAGAACACCTTACAGGAAAGTTACATGTCTGCTCTTAGCGCCAGTTTTTTCTCTACTTCCTGGTTTTTCTCGTTAAGCCTTCTGGGAACACGCTAAGTCTCATGGGTAATGAAGTTTTAAAGATTACACAATACTGAGCCTCTTAACTAATTTCAAATCAGAAATACTGTCTCATATCACTAAATAATCAAATTAAATAATATGTCCTTGGTGAACATTCAAACTCAACATTTCCATGAACTAACATAATAGTCATTTATATTTGTTACTAGCATTAATATAACCCCCCCCCCCCCCCCCTGCTCTTATAATAATTCACAACAGGGAGAAACAGAGATTTATTCTAATCGGTCTAACAAACTAACTGCTAGCCACAAAAAGGTTGTTCACAGTGTCACTGAACGTGTCAAATCTCTAACAACTTCATGATCCCTCTGTCATGATCCTGCCATGTTCGGACCTCCATGAAACCATCATCCACCTCATTAGCCTTCATGCATCACACCTGGTCCCCTCATCAAGCTCATGCCACACACCTGCCTCACCAGCTATATAATCCACAGTTTACCACCAGCACTCTGCCAGATTATTGAACGCTCCTGCTAGTAGATCTTCCAGCCTTATCATCCTGCCTCATCTTCGCCTACCGACCTCGTTTCACGCCTGACCCTCGCCAAGAACTCTGCCTGCCTCCACGACCACGTCCCGAACCTACCTTGTTCTGATCCACGCCTGTCTTTGACCACGTCTCTCGCCTGCTCCTTGTATCTGCTTTGTCCCATCCTGCTTCCGACCCACGCCTGCCCTCGGCTCTGCCTTTACCTGAACTCAACTCCGATAACGTCGCCTCTTAGCTTCAGGCTAATAAAAACTTTACTACCGCCTACTGTGCTCTGGTGTCCTTACGGTCCTCTCCCAAGTTCATAACACTCTCTGGCAGATATGCTATATAATTCCTGCTACAGTAGTTAGCACTAGTGCTAATTTCTAACAATTTCTGTGTAAATAACAAAGCAACCCAACGTTTTGTTAGCCGGTGCTAACAACCAAAACATTTCAAGGAAACAACGATGGCATGCAAAAAAAATGTGAGGGCATTTCAAACAGTGGTACTCACCATCAACATCTAGAAGGATTCCTCCAGCTTCCTGGATGATAACTGCTCCAGCGGCAATGTCCCAGCAGTGGATGCCGATCTCAAAGAAGGCCTCCACCGCGCCGGTCGCCACCAGACACATGTTGGTGGCAGCAGTTCCTGATCCACGGAGCCTGTTGGAACAAACCAGTCAGGTTCACATTTATGCCAAAAGAGTGTCTTTGATTCTCCCGAGTGAGCTTATTTCAGTCAAAGAAACAAACTTGATTAACGTCTGTAACA
This sequence comes from Nothobranchius furzeri, assembly GCF_043380555.1. Taxonomy (NCBI): domain Eukaryota; kingdom Metazoa; phylum Chordata; class Actinopteri; order Cyprinodontiformes; family Nothobranchiidae; genus Nothobranchius; species Nothobranchius furzeri. Next base: position 43,727,106 of record NC_091747.1, on the reverse strand, counting down.
GAAATGTGGTTCGACCAGCTGCTCATGTAAAAAAAAAAAGCAGTTACACTAAAAGTCCCCATGGATTGTTATTAATATAAAAATACTAAAGTGTGTGTTTAATAAATAGCTAAACGTGACATTTGAATTCATTTAACCAGTTTCAGTTCACTTCCTGGTTTAACATTAGCATCACCTAAGCTACGGTAGGTTTATTTGTTGTATTTAAACTTACCCATGCACTGGGATGCAGAGGATCTTCTGCATGGTGGAGAAGATCTTGGTGACTTTTTCGGGGCTGCGGTCCGTCCCATGCTCAGAGATGATGATGGACTTGTGGATATCTGCAGCAAACACAACTGTGAGCTGGTGCTGCTCATGAGGAACATTAAATATTACAAATCTAAACATGTTTGTACCTTTTACATCAGACACCTGAATCTTCTCATCGTTACAGAAAGCCCCCTTCCCTCGTCTTGCTTTGTACATCTTATCCTCCAAGCAGCTGTACACCACACCAAACTCCAACTATAAAGAATTATAAATATTTTGAAGGTAAGTATGAGATGTAATGATAATAATAATGATAATAATAATAATAATGATTTATGTCATTAAGCCAACCTCCTTATTGACAGCAAAGGCAATAGACACAGCCACAAATGGGAATCTGGAAGCAAATTGTCCAATAAAATTATTATTATGATATAATTACACCATTGAAACTATTTCACACGTTTTTGTATTACCCATTGTTGCTAACGTCCTGAAATGCCTCCGTTTGAAGAAATGGCTTTTACATCCTATATGACTGATAAGCTGAGTCTGGTTTGAAAATGTCTACTCTCCAAAGTCTCAGAGGTTCATGACAGATGTTTCAAACATTTTCACTGCTGGCAGTTTAGCCCAAAATTAAATTTTATATAAATTTACCACCAGCAGCAAGACCTGGGATTTTAGCTCTTGCAGGAATTTTGAGATATCAGTGTCATGCTAAAGGTTTAGAAAATATTTGCATGCTGTGAAATGTTTGGAAATCCGAGCCATTATAATGTGACAGCATTAGCTGTGCTCTAACTAGCCATTAGCACATCAGTCCTGTCCACTGTAAAGGCTACTTCTCAAAACAGATGGAAATATATTTGGAAATTTTACTCAAAACCTGCGATGGACTGGCTCTCTGCCCAGGGTGTACCCCGCCTGACTGCCCATTGACCGCTGGGGTTAGCACCAGCCCCCCCCTCCCGCAACCCTACGTGAACTAAGCGGGTTGTGACAATGGATGGATTTTACTCAAAAAATCTAATTGGCCAGAATTTTGTTTTAAGAAACTATTGATCAGCAAATTTCAGTATTTCATGACATTGGTTCTGTTGTAATAGCTCTAAAATAAACCCAAAGACCACTAAATGACTGGCATCACATGCAAAAGACAGAATGTGTGTTTTTCTAGCACAAAACTATTGCACTGAAAATACTCATTTAGTACCGTGATGAAAGAAAACTGGCATATTGACTTTATCCTTTCTAAAAAAGTAGAGTTTAAACCGCACAAAAGTGAGTTTTACCCGTGCACAAAGTTGGTGGTGCCGTCAACCGGGTCAATGATCCAGGTAGGTTTGTCTGATAGGATGCACGGCTCTCCGTTTTCAACAGATTCCTCCCCAATGAAGCTGCAGAACACACGCAGAGGAAAACCACTCAGGAAAAGCATGAAGTAATACAAAGGTATGCTGTTAAACGTTTGCATGGCTCACCAGTGTGCATCCTCTCCAAACTCCTCCTTTAGTGACCCGATGATGATTTTCTCCACCCTCTCATCAGTCTTAGTCACAAGGTCCACAGAGGAGCTCTTTGTCATCACTTTTATTTCGCTCTCTCCAGCTTTACGAATTTCCTGGTTTAAAAAAATACACAATTGGCACACAGTTAGTCCCTGTAACAAACATTTCCTTCAGATTAAATGTTTTTGTTCTTTTTAGGCACCAAAGTTTCTCATTTCTTGGTAAAATAGTATTTTAACAGTACCTCTCCTGCTTTTCTTGCCACCTCAACTGCAAAGTCATAAGCCTTCTGCCACATGTCGTCAACGTGATTTTCTGTTTTGTCTGACGCAGAATCACCTTTAAACACAGACGTCTGGTTGTTTATACAATGGACGTTATCAAATGCACTCAAAACAAAAATGCTTATAAAAATGTGACAACAGGACTATCTGACCTCTGTTACAACAATACTTTAAAGGTGTCGTCGACTGAAAAAACGTTTTAATTATTATTACTGATTATAATCAGTCACTCTGAGTTATTCATGCAGGCTGAACATAAAAACAGTCTCCTCTACCTAGCTCCTGCGTTAGCCTCTGATAGAAAGTAGACGGTGAAATGCTAGGATTTGAAAATTGTCACGCTGAGATGTCACACTGTGAATTGGCATTCATGGCCTGGTCCATTTTGGCTCACGCCTGCCCACAGGAACGCTTTTTAAAAACATTTCGAAGTAAACATGGGAAAGTTAGTAAAGAACCAGCGGACATGGCTAATTGGAGTGACAACAAGATCTGTGAACTTCTGTCTTTACAAGCAGAGGCAGAAGTAGCCAGACCGTTCTCAGGAACTGTGACGGACAGCCACCTCTTTGAGGGTTTGTCTAAAAAACTCGAGGAGCTTCAGCAGAGACAGAGAACGGATCACATCAAAACTCAAAGAATTGAAGAAGTTTAACTTTTCACTGTTTCTTTTTACATGCAATTGCAGCCAGGTAACCTGAAAAATAAGTTGTATTCAGATCTAACTGATCAGCTGAAGCCTTTTCGAGAGTCTGGCTTGTTTTCAACACCTGAAAAGCAGCTTCATCACAGCTGTTATGAACCATCCATCCATCCATTTTCTGAACCCGCTTGTCCACGTGGGGTCACGGGGGGCTGGTGCATATATCCAGCGGTCAACGGGCAATCAGGCGGGGTACACCCTGGACAGAGAGCCAGTCCATCGCAGGGCAACACAGAGACACACAGGACAAACAATCATGTACACACACACACACACACACCTAGGGACAATGTAGACAGACCAATTAATCTAACAGTCATGTTTTTGGACTGTGGGAGGAAGCCGGAGTACCCGGAGAGAACCCACGCATGCACAGGGAGAACATGCAAACTCCATGCAGAAAGATCCCAGGCTGGGAAGTGAACCCAGGACCTTCTTGCTACAAGGCAACAGCTCTAACCACTGTACCACTGCGCAGCCGCTGTTATGAACCTTCTTTTGGAACCTGGAAGATCGAAGCCTGCATTGCAGTTAACCTGCATTATTCCCCCAAAATTGTTTGAGTTGCAACACAAAACATTCACAAAAGGCTTGTGCATTTGAAGGTTTATTGTTCTAATAAAACCATAATGCTTTCTTGGATTGCCTGAGTATTTTGTGGCCCTTTTGTAAAAAGTAAGTAAGTAAGTAAGTAAAGTTTATTTATATAGCGCCTTTCACAGATATAAATCACAAAGCGCTGTACAACATGAGTAAAATCAGGGCAAATACCTCAAACCAATAAATACATCATAAAAACAATAGCAGTGACAACAATAGTAACCAAAATCAGGAGTAAAAACAAAAAAGGGCTTCTGTTGAATCTGGTCAACTGAACTTGCCCACCCAAAATAATTTATGACTGACTTTGTGAAGACTTCAGACAAGCACACAAGTTGTGAATGCAACATAAGCTATAAAGGCTACAAACATAGTGATTGTAAAAAAAAATCACGTTTTACAGATGCCTGTATGCTCTGTCATTTTATCCTGCATGTAGCCTCTGACTGGACACTCTTGTTGAGTAGTCTTGTGTCTCTGGTTTTTCTCTAGCTACCTCTTTACCTGACTGCTAGAAAAAAAACAGGCAGGGGGGGGGGGGGTGAGGGGAGCATCAGCATCTCCTGAAGTGATTTACAGAACAAAGGCGAACGTTCACAAGTGATTAAAAATGCTAAGTGAAAACAATGGTGCCAATTGGCAGATCTCTGGGAGTTCTAGTGTTAATAATAATGAGCAATCCTGCTGTTTTCAGCCCACCTCTGCAACAGTAAACTTCTGCATCTCAGTGTTTTTTTAATGATTCATAAGACCTTGATTTACACTAGAGAACACTGCAAATGTATTGAATAAACAAGTAAACCACACCTTTAAAATATCCACAAAAAATAAATTAAATTAAAATACATGTTACAGTTAGGAACACATTTTATTGTGATGAAATTAGTCATAAAATAGTTTTAAAATTATATTTTGTCTAGTTTTAAAATAGCTAAAAACATTGTTGGTTTCAACAAAAATGTTCTTTTATTACACTCAAAAAAACTCATCCAATAGGATGCAATCAATTAGAATTGCAAGAAATTCTGTTGAAATTTGCTCTTTTACAGTTTTTTATGTAGTTACATTTTAAAAAGAGTAATATACTAAATGCACAATTTGGATAAAATGTTGATTACAACTGCATTAAATGCCTTTTTACACTCGAAAAACAACTTGTTGGATACACTTTCTATAAGCCGTTTTTAACCCACTCAGGCTCAAAATGAGTTTTGATAAAAGGACAAACAACTAAGTCCTTCGGGGGTACTTCTGAGTTAAAAAATGTTCATGAAATACGTATGTGGAGTAACCAGGTAGGTGGGGTTTAATGTTGCAAATCTGCAACGCCTGCCTCCAGAGGGTTAAATGTCTCAATTTTATGAAATTCTTACATTTCTTAATACATCTCAGTCAACTCCATTTCTGTCCAAACTTCGACAAGTATTCAGGTTTTATTCAGTTGAATTGAGACGTTTAAATGATTTTTGTTAGAACAAATACTTTTCATAGTTTCAGTTGTGCAAATCATCTAGATAAAGAAAAAAAACATTAATTTAGCTGTCATTTCAACAAAAATATTGTTTAACCAACCCAGCAGTAGAAAAGTTGATCAATTGAAATAAACTATTAAACAAGATAAATTCTACATATTCAATCTATAAAATAATATAATACACACTTAAATAGCCTGAGAGGCAAAACCCAGGGGGAAGATCCCCTCCGTTATGTTTGTCTGGATCGTTTGCTTTTATGTTTTTATTTAAAGCTTCTGTGAGATTAAATCAATTTGTTTGCATTTTCCTTTAAAAAATCTAATTCATCATTAACTGACTGTAAAGTTCCTACCCTGTGTTTTAATCCTGAAACTGTTGAACTCAACCAGAACATCTGTCTAACTCCTATCAGCGTGTCTGAGGAAACACTCACCTCGTGGAGTCAAACGGCTTCCAGGTCACCTGCAGGTTTGGGTGGCTCGTCTCTTATAAACTGTCTCATGGAGGAGGGGAGGCAACTCCTAAAAGACGCTGGCATAACAATGTAGGAAAAAGGCAGAACCACCTCCAAACCTTATTTTCTTCTCACCTGAGAGGAAAAAAACCAGACCTGCAACTACATGACCATGATGCTCCACCCCCACCCCACCCCACCACACACCTACACACACCTATACACACACACACACACACACACACACACACACACACACACACACACACACACACACACACACACACACACACACACACACACACACACACACACACACACACACACACACACCACCTCTCCCATATTTGTACCTGATTGAGAGAGAAAGTGGAAAGTTTTGTGGAGCTCTGGAGGTCCCACATGAAGACGTGATGATTCACCAAACAATGATTCACCAAACAGCTGAAGATAAACTGAAAAAAAAAGAAAATTTCCAGCAAGCTGCAGGTGGAGGTTTTTACCTTTTTAGACAAAAATCTTTGAGGCAGTTTTGCCTTTGTCACTTTTTTGCAGTGAACTTCAACTGGCGGCTTGTGGGCCACGTCCGGCCTGCCAGACCTATGGGTGGAAAGGTCTGGTGGGTCCTCCCTGCTAAAATGCAGCAAAGTTAATGTCCCAAATATCAACATTTGTTTACATTCTCCAAACAAAACAGTTTAGATGGAAGATTGCATTTTAAAAATTAAAGTGGCAGCGTGCATTTTCACTGATGATAGGGGCAGTAGATACCTAAATCATTGCAAGCACGCATTCTTTTTGTGTTAAAATAAGACCTTACCAATGGATGGCCATTAGGGTAAAAAATCCCTGCTAAATGACAAGAACATCAGATTCCCTTTCATCACTGGCAATAAGTGAAGAGGTAAATGTGTAAAACAACAATGTTTATTAATGGTGAAAGTTTTGTAACCATTTGTTACAAATTAGTAAAATGCATTTTGTCCTCACAAGCTTCTGTAGAAGGAACCACGGCATCCAATATGGCATCGCCCAGAGACTTTGGGTGTTTCTCAATGCCAAGGAACCTTGCCTTGATGTCTTGGCCCCACCCCGGTTGCCTAGGAGATACAGTGGCATGAAAAACTCTTTGCCCCCTTCCTGATTTCTTATTCTTTTGCATGTTTGTCACACAAAATGTTTCTGATCATCAAACACATTTAACCATTAGTCAAAGATAACACAAGTAAACACAAAATGCAGTTTTGAAATGATGGTTTTTATTATTTAGGGAGAGATCAAAATCCAAGCCTACATTGCCCCATGTGTAAAAGTAATTGCCCCCCTTGTTAAAAAATAGCCCAACTGTGGTGTTTCACACCTGAATTCAATTTCTGTAGCCACCCCCCATGCCTGATAACTGCCACACCTGTTTCAATCAAGAACTCACTTAAATATGAGCTGCCTGACACAGAGAAGTAGACCAAAAGCATCTCAAAAGCTAGACATCATGCCAAGATCCAAAGAAATTCAAGAACAAATGAGACCAAAAGTAACTGAGATCTATCAGTCTGGTAAAGGTTATAAAGCCATTTCTAAAGCTTTGGGACTCCAGCGAACCACAGCGAGAGCCATTATCCACAAATGGCAACAACATGCAGTACGTTTACATGCAGCCAATATCCGGGTTAAGGTCGGCATTCGGGTTTCTGAGTTGATCAGAATAACCCGTTTACAAGCACAAATAGAAAGAGTTACCTCCCGATTTAAATGCGGACGTTGGGGTAGCGTCAGGACGTGTGGACTACGTCCAGACGCAATGTGCGTCATTTCCGGTTCTTCTCGTTCTGGTATCCGTGAAAACAACAACATTTTTCCCAGTTCGGAAGAGATAGCGACCGCGTTTGTTTGCGCTTTAGTTTCCTCGTCACTCCAAAAGTGTGGTGCTGTGCGGCGACTCGCCATGTTGCTCCCAACTTGTTGTTTACTTCCGGAATTCTGGCGCATACAAGACGTCCCTCTACTCAAAAGACCAAGATTCCTTGCGAACAGAGCATGCGCAGAACACACGCTTTGATGGGGATATCCCGGCATGCGTTTACACGACCAAACATTCGGGTTAGAAAACTCGACAGTCGCTGCTAGAAAAAGTGTTCAGATGTAGCTGCAGGTCTCAAGTGTATGGCTTTATCTTTATCTCTCTTGAATGTTTCCATTCAAATAATGAAAAGTAAAGGAATGGACCCTTAACCTCAGTAGGTACTTATAATAATGTGTTTTCCAATGTGACTAGGCCAGTTTAAGGTCAAAGGTCAGGCATTCACCTTTAGGAATGTCCAGACCATCACACTGCTGCCACCATGCTCGACAGTTTCTGAAAAACTGTGTTCCACTATGGTTTCATCTGTCCTTGGTCTGAAAGATTAAGGTCTGAATGGGAGTGTTCCATTTACCCAAAAAAGAAAAAAAAAGTAAAACATCTTAATGATTCCCAAGACTTATGAGAAAAATACTCTGTGAGCTGATGAGACAAAAGTAGAATGTTCTGGAAGGAATGCATCCCCTTCCATCTGCATTTCAGACATGATAGCACCAGTCAAACACGGTGGTGGTAGTGTGATGGTCTGGTGCTGCTTCAGGACCTGGAACCATGAATTTTGCTCTTTAAATTTCAAACTTTGACCATAAAAAGTGTTTCATGCTAGAGAAGCCTCCATTGAGCTGAATTCAAGCAGGATCTGTGAAGAAGAGAAGGTCACAGAAACATTAGAGACACACTTCCAGTCGTCTCTAAAGTTTGATGGCAGGATTTTGTCTCCAGGGGCATTACAACCGACTTTAAACCACGTTCCAGGTAAGTTTAGATGCATATTTCAAATTAATCAATAAAGTAAGCACATGAATGAGGATCATCTGACACGTCTGCTTTTGCTACTTGCGTGTTTCAACACATCACACAGACGCACCTTTAGCGCGGCGCAGGTTCACGTGTGTCACATGTTCAGCTCGTGGATTCAGAATGAAGCTAAACCCAACTTCACTCTGCAACAGATTTGTTAAACAACAGTAAATCTGTCAGGAAGTGTCATCATCCTCTCGGATCTGCAGGAAATCCTGATGCACAGGCTGCAGCTGAAACAAACAAATGCGTGTCAGACTTAGCAGATCCATGTTGGGAAGCAGCAGGAGAGCAGTTGTCACCTTGTTGTCCCGGTTGTGCACCAAACAGAAACCTCTCTGAGATGTTTGGGAGACATCAGGAGGGAAGTGAGAGTGAAACACACAGTCCTGCTGTCTCCCCAGCAGCTCTGTTATGAATAATTTATCCCGGATGGAGGATGTTTTGGGTATTTGCTTCCCCGGGATCACAGCTGTGATTGAGGACTGCCACGACGCAGAGGCTGCTGAAGGTCAACTCTGACCTGAAAGATGATCATTTTATTTTGAAACTCCTTTGAGTCGTTTGACTGTGAAGTTTGAGTTTAATGGAAATCCTGAGACTTTGTTTTAGAGTGATAAGTGATCTTTAGCAGGCTTTAAACCAGTTTGGGAACCTTTAACTGCTTTGGGAACCCAGTGGAGGTAGTGGAGGAGTACAAGTGACAACCTCCTGAAATTCTCTGCTAACACAGAAGAGATTCTCAGAAAGTGCCACCAACGGTTATATCTCCTTAGGAAGCTCAACTCCTTTGGAGTCAGCTCCTCAGTCATGATGACTTTTTACTGTGCCTTCCTGGAAAGCATCATGACCTTCTCCATCACTTGTTGGTTCTACTCTGTTAGCCTCCAGAACAGGAACAGACTGCAGCACACTGCATCAGTGTGTTCCAAAATCGTTCACAATATCAGAACTCTTGCTCAGGTTTTCTATCAACAAGCCCTGAGACAGGCCGCCAAAATCCTACCCCTCTCACATTCTTCACCCCCTATTTCATATATGTCCTTTATGCCACACCAGTTGGACAGGCTGGCCACCCTTGTACTCTGCCTGACCCAGATCAGTAACTGGCTGTCCAGCAACTTTCTTGTCTTAAATGCTAACAAGACAGAGACCCTGATCGCTGCCCCCCCCCCCCCCCCCCCCCCCGAAACTTCAGCCAAAAATCGAGCAAGAAATTGCCTCTTTTTGCCCATCAGCCAAGGCCAACATTAGAAACCTAGGAGTTATTTTTGATCCAGCTTTAAGTTTAGACTCACACGTCAAAACCATCTCCCGCTCTTGTTTCTTTCAACTGAGAAACATTTCAAAAGTCCGTAAACTGGTTTCTACTGCAGATCTGGAAAAAATCATCCATGCCTTTGTGTCATCACGCTTAGACTACTGTAACGCTCTTTTTACTGGTCTCAGCAAAACCTCCCTCTCACGCCTTCAAGCCATCCAAAATGCAGCAGCCAGACTCCTAACCAAATCCAGCAGACGAGCTCACATCACCCCAGTTTTACAGTCCCTCCACTGGCTCCCGGTAGAATATAGAATACAGTTTAAAGTTTTAGTGCTGACCTATAGAGCTCTTAACAACCAGGCTCCAAGCTACCTATCTGAGCTTTTATCCCCACACACCACCTCTCGGAACCTTAGATCCACATCTGAAAACCTCCTGGCTGTTCCTCGAACCAGACTGAAAACCAAAGGGGACAGGGCCTTTCAGACTATTGCACCCAGACTTTGGAACAGTCTGCCTTCTAATCTCCATCTTTCTAACACTGTAGAGGTCTTTAAAAATCATCTAAAAACTCACCTTTTCATCCAGGCGTTCCCTCCCTAAATGTTTCAAAAAGATGGCTTTGTTCGGGTTCACACCTTCACTTTGTTTATACTCATGATTTTATTTTCTATTTTATCACTGCCCCCCACCCCCTGTGGGGGACGCTCCAGGAGTATGGGGTGGGTGGCTTTCTGTTAAGGGCCATTCAGTCCCTTTACCAGAGGAGAGTGAGTTTGGTCCGCATAGCCGGTAGTAAGTCGGACCTGTTCCCAGTGAGGGTTGGACTCCGCCAGGGCTGCCCTTTGTCACCGGTTCTGTTCATCACTTTTATGGACAGAATTTCTAGATGCAGCCGTGGTGTGGAGTGTGTCGAGTTTGGTGGCAGGAGAATCTCGTCTCTGCTTTTTGCGGATGATGTGGTCCTCCTAGCTTCATCCAGCTCTGACCTTCAGCTCTTGCTGGGTAGGTTCGCGGCCGAATGTGAAGCGGCTGGGATGAGGATCAGCACCTCCAAATCTGAGACCATGGTTCTCGACCGGAAAAGGGTGGCTTGCCTCCTCCGGGTCGGGGGAGAGGTCCTACCTCAAGTGGAGGAGTTTAAGTATCTCGGGGTCTTGTTCACGAGTGAGGGTAGGAGGGATCGGGAGATCGACAGGCGGATTGGTTCGGCGTCTGCAGTGATGCGGACGCTGAGCCGATCTGTCGTGGTGAAGAGGGAGCTGAGCCAGAAAGCCAGGCTCTCGATTTACCGGTCGATCTACGTCCCAATCCTCACCTATGGTCATGAGCTTTGGGTAATGACCGAAAGAACGAGATCGCGGATACAAGCGGCCGAAATGAGTTTCCTCTGTAGGGTGGCCGGGCTCAGCCTTAGAGATAGGGTGAGGAGCTCGGACATTCGGGAGGGACTCGGAGTAGAACCGCTGCTCCTCCGGATCGAAAGGAGCCAGTTGAGGTGGTTTGGGCATCTGGTCAGGATGCCTCCTGGACGCCTCCCCGGGGAGGTGTTTCGGGCATGTCCTGCCGGCAGAAGGCCCCCGGGTCGACCCAGGACACGTTGGAGAGGTTACATCTCCAATCTGGTCCGGGAACGCCTTGGGGTCCTGCCGGAGGAGCTGGTGGACAAGGCCGGGGAGAGGACGGCCTGGAGCTCCCTAATTGGGATGCTGCCCCCGCGACCCGGACCCAGATAAGCGGAGGAAGACGAAGACGAAGACGATTTTATCACTGCTATTGTTTTTCTGATGTTTTTATTGGTTAGAGGTATTTGCCCTGATCTTTATCATGTTGTACAGCGCTTTGTGATTTATATCTGTGAAAGGCGCTATATAAATAAACTTTTACTTTACTTACTTTACTTTCAATGGCTCCCCTCTGGGCGACGCCTGCGCTGCATTTCCTGCAAGACTGAGGAGGAGAGCCACCTTTGTCCCCAAAGCCATTCTGCTCTTTAACTCCAGCAGATAAGATAAGACCATCCCCCGATAAACCCTCTCCTTGGGCTCTCCATATATTTAACTTTTATACAGATGACACTTTAGTCACTTACTCAGTGATTTTTGCATACTTTCTGTTTTACCCATCTTCTTGCTGCTTTATTACTTCCTTATTGCCTATTTATTCAATGTTCGTATGTCCAACATCATGCTGCTCTGCTGTTAATTTTTTTAATTGCCCCTCGGGGATAAATAAAGTTTTTCTGATTCTGATTTATACTTCAGTGTTTCCTTGATTTGTGCCAAGATTTTTCTTACAGTTAGGACAAATTTAAGGGGAAAAAATACACAACATCCTTATTTTGTCAGGACTTTAAAATTTTGATTTAAGCAAATAAAATAAGTAAATGTTTTTAATAAAATGCAACAAAACTTCTATTTTTGCACCCTTTTTTTGTTAATTTGGGGCAGTGAGGGTTTTAGTATAAAGAAAAACAATAAAGATGCTAATTTTAAGTTGCATTTTTTCGAGGAGAAAACGTTTGACTTTTTTTCCAACACCTTCTTATTTCTCACATTTCTTTAGTTATGTTGTTTTTAAGGTATGTTTCCATAAGATTTAAGGACTAAAATGTGCTTTACTCTGTGGTTGACCTGCCGCTCAACGTGTTGCAGGAATTTCACTCATCTGAGATCAAGATAAAAAGGCTTCTTTGCTGTTGGGCTTTTAGAAATATTCGAGACAAAAAGAGAACAGGTTGGGAGATAATTAACGAGAATGTCCTTCAAATTCAAGCTAAAACAAATTTGTTTATATTCTTTGTCCACACAGTGTTATAAACACATTATATCTGACTGACTCTATTTAGCTGAGTTTGGGGCTAGCTAAATGCTACGTCCGTAAACAAATACAATTCATTCAATTCAAGTTTATTTAGTGCCAAATCACAAGAGTCGTCACAAGGCACTTCGCATAGTACACATTCCAATACAGGTCAGTTCATTAAGCCAATCAGAAAAAAGTTTCCTATATAAGGAACCCAGCAGGTTTCTTCAAGTCACTGACTAGTGTCAGAGTCTTTACAGCAATCCTCATACTAAGCAAGCATTTAGCGACGTTGGAGAGGAAAACTCCCTTTTAACAGGAAGAAACCTCCAGAGGATCCTGGCTCAGTATAAGCAGCCATCCACCACGACTCACTGGGGATCGAGAAGACAGAACACACGCACACACACACGCACAAGCACACGCACACACAAAGACAAGTAATGTCACACACACAGCATATAAACCAAGTAATGCTTCTATGGTTACATTGTGATTTCTTAGTAAATATTCTATTTGGTGAGAGATAAACTGTATTGTATTTATCCTAGTGAATATATAATTAAACGGGTAAACTAGTAGTAGCACATTCAATGTCAAAGAAAGTAAAATGTTATTATCAGGAGAGGGAGAATGTTTAAGTGGTTATCAACATGGTTTAAGCCAATGGTCCCCTCCATGAGGGCACCACAGCTAAGCAGAACACCATTGTAGCTTCTTCTGGGGAGAAAAACATAAAAGAGAAAAAATAAAGTTAACAGCTGAAATAGCAGGAAATAATACAGTTAAAGAGCAGACTGTAGAAGAAAGTAGTAGAGTGTGGAAAGTGGTCAGTATGTCCTCCAGCAGTCTAAGCCTATAGCAGCATAACTACAGAGAAAACTCTGGATGACCTAGCTTTTTAAATGGAGGCATGTTGGATGCAGGGCAAGGGAGAGCCGTCTTTACTGACTGTATTCTCCACCTCCCTCTACTCCCCACTTATCCAGATCTGGTCTATCATCAGATTTTAACCATAGACCCTATCAAATAAAAATGTCTTAAGCCTAGTCTTAAAAGTAGACAAGGTGTCTGCACGGACTAAAGCTGGGAGTTGGTTCCACAAGAGAGGAGCCTGGTAGCTAAAAGATCTGCCTCCCATCCTTCTTTTAGATATTCTGGGAACCACCAGTAAACCTGCAGTCTGAGAGCGAAGTGCTTGGTTAGGAAGGTATGGAACAATCAGGTCACTGATGTATGATGGCGCTTGAGTGATTGGTGGTGTATGATGGTGCCTGCTGTAATAGCTGCTCGTCTGCCTCTCCTGTTTTTGTTTCTTATTATTGTGTTTACAAACTGCTGGATTACAGAATCCAGTACTGTTATCTCATACGACTGACTTACCCTCGTCGATCTCCGGCAGACCCTCGGATCACTTCAGTTCCACAGTCGTGAGTTTGGAAGGTCTTTTGGCTCGCTGTTTGCTACGGTCCCAGCATTTCTGCTCACCGCCCCGCGTCCAGTATGGTTCCGAAAGAGGCGCGGCATAAAGTCCAGAATGCTGCAGCCAGATTTCTTTCCAATGCAAATAAACTCTGTCACATCACTCCCATTCTGGATGACCTACACTGGATTCCTGTGCAATTTCGAATTCAACATAAAGTTCTAACTTTTACCTACAAAGCCCTGAATGGTCTAGCCCCCTTATATCTGTCAGAGCCCCCCCCCCCCCCCCCCCCGGTCACTAAGGTCTGCTGATCATCTACTGCTCAAAGTCCCTACAATGAAGTATAAAGCTCGTGGGGAGCGTGTGTTCGCCTTTGCTGCCCCCAGACTCTGGAACGCACTCCCTCTGGTAGTTCGCCAAGCTTCTTCACTGGCACAGTTTAAATCCAGCCTGAAGACACATTTTTTTAATTTAGCTATTGGTCAATGATCGGTCTTTTATGCTGTGACTCTCTTCTGTTTTTACTGACTTCTGTTTTTATTGACTTCTCTTTTTATTGGCTGTTTTAAACTTTTGTTCTGATTTTAGGTGTTTCTATTTCATGACAGTTTTAATCTGTGTTTAATGTGTATGTATGTGAATTTGAATAGGTTTTTAGGTTTAACTCTGTGCAGTGCTTTGGTCAGCTGACATGCTGTTTTTAAATGTGCTATATAAATAAAATTGGATTGGATTGGATTGATTATTAAGAGCTTTATATGTGAGAAGGAGGATCTTAAAATATTCTCTGAATTTAACAGGCAGCCAATGTAGGGAAGCTAAGACAGGAGAGATATGATCTCTCTTTTTAATTCTCATCAGAACTCTAGCTGCAGCATTTTGGACAAGCTGAAGACTTTTAACTACATTCTGTGGACTTCCTGAGAGCAATGAATTACAGTAATCTAGTCTTGATGTAAAAAATGCATGAACTAGTTTCTCAGCATCACTCCTGGAAAGTATGCTTCTAATCTTAGCAATATTCCGAAAGTGGAAAAAGAAAATCCAACAAACCTGTTTAACCTGGGTTTTGAATGACATGTCCTGGTCAAAGATAACACCAAGGTTCCTTACTTTGTTCTCGGAGACTAATTTAATGCCATTCAGGTCAGGTGATTGACTAAGCAATTTCCTTTTCTGAATTTCTGGTCCAAAGATGAGAACTTCAATCTTGTCTTGATTTAAAAGCAAAAAGTTTTGAGTCATCCAATTTTCTCTTTCTTCAAGACAAGCCTGTAATCTAACTAACCGATTAGGTTCATCAGGGTTAATGGATACATATCACTGAGTATCGTCAGCATAACAGTGGAAGTTTATCCCGTGCTGTATAATGATTTTTCCAATTGGGAGCATATATGCAGTAAAAAGAATTGGTCCAAGCACTGAACCCTGTGGTACTCCACAAGTAACCCTGGAGTATGAAGAAGATTTGTCATGTACATTTACAAAATGAAATCTATCAGACTGGTAGGATTTAAACCAGCCTAACGCTGTTCCTTTGATCCCTACAACATGTTCAAGTCTTTCTAAAAGAACATTGTGATCAACTGTGTCAAAGGCAGCACTGAGATCTAACAAGACTAGAACAGACACAAGATTCTTATCTGAGGCCATGAGAATATCATTTGTAACTCTCACTAATGCAGTTTCAGTGCTGTGATGCTCTCTAAAACCAGACTGAAATTCCTCAAACGGATGGGGACCAATCCGATCCACATCCCCAACCCCGCTCTGACGGCTGGAGAAATGTCTGTGAGCACCCCCCCCCCCCACCTCCTGACAAGCCGGAGGGACCGAGAAATGCCAGGGCTGAGTTTTTGTCCCAGTCCATCCCTGCTTATAGCTTTACAACAGAAGCACACGTCAAAATGCCTTTAGTTGTTTTGAGAAGTCATAAATCTACTTTGGTCTTGGCTAGATTAGGACTAGCCGTTAGCGTGTCAGTCCCATAGGAGGTAAACAGAATTTATCAAAACAGAGGCTGTTTAGTAAGTGAACAACAATATTAATGTGACAAATGCTTAGAAAATCCATTAAAAACAGTTTGAAGATGGCAGAAACTCACTTTAGTCTTGACCTCACCCAGCCTAGCCATTAGCACATCAATACTGTCAAAAATAAATCTCCAAACTGGAATCAATCAAAGTTTTCTACAATGAGTACAATAAGATCTTGGGATTTGTGCAGATGTGTGGTGGGGAACTGGTCGACTTCGGCTCTAAACACGCACTGCTGATTCTTACAACACATAAAATCTGGGTTTGCACAACTGAAGTGCTTTAAAACCATTTATTAGGCATCTGCAAACACAAACTGTTGGGAAAGGGGAAGTCTGCGGAGACTAGGGAGAGCATGGCATCTTTAATAGAACATATCGGCCTGGGAGGAGATGGCAGCGCTGACTGAAAGAAAGGGCAGGAGAAATGCAGCGGAGGGGATTTTACATGGAGTAATGACTTTTATCTCCACTAAATCACAACAGCTGCTTTTTCTACCATTTTTCTCTGTCCAGGGGCCTGTTCTCTGTTTATGCTCTTTCCCCGTTCGCCACCAGAGACATTTTTTCTAGCTTGTGCCTTTACTTTATAGATTTATCACTTTTCTAGGTCAAAGCAGCATCACAGTGTGGATTTGGGAAACAGGATGCTACAAGGGTACAGAGGAGAAGCAAGGGGGAGGAGCGTCTTTTGTTCTGGAAGTGGAGCAGAATCATGCAGGAAGGTTTGGGAACATGAGGGTGATTTCTTTCATTAAAGCCGACAAGTCTTTACACAGAGCATCAATGTTTAAGTTGTGGGATTTTCAACACATTTCCTGCAGAGATTTTCTGCTAATCGTTTATGTCTATTTTATGACTGTGGCATGTAGGCCCACGCTGAAAACGGCCTCTGGAGGGCTGGAAGTTAAATCTGACTGCAACTCAAAAATATGACTAAACATGAATCTGAATTACATTTATAGAGCTTTTTATTTGTTTTTCAAGTGCAAAAGACATCAAATGTGTAACTTTCAGGGGTTTTTTGTGTGTGTTTTGGACCTGAAAAGGAATAAATACAGTACAATAGTTGCACATTTGCAGAATACATGATTATATATAGGGAGTGCAGAATTATTAGGCAAGTTGCATTTTTGAGGAATAATTTTATTATTGAACAACAACCATGTTCTCCATGAACCCAAACAACTCATTAATATCAAAGCTGAATGTTTTTGGAAGTAGTTTTTAGTTTGTTTTTAGTTTTAGCTATTTTAGGGGGATATCTGTGTACAGGTGACTATTACTGTGCATAATTATTAGGCAACTTAACAAAAAACAAATATATACCCATTTCAATTATTTATTTTTACCAGTGAAACCAATATAACATCTCCACATTCACAAATATACATTTCTGACATTCAAAAACAATACAAAAACAAATCAGCGACCAATATAGACATCTTTCTTTGCAAGGACACTCAAAAGCCTGCCATCCATGGATTCTGTCAGTGTTTTAATCTGATCACCATCAACATTGCGTGCAGCAGCAACCACAGCCTCCCAGACACTGTTCAGAGAGGTGTACTGTTTTCCCTCCTTGTAAATCTCATGTTTGATGATGGACCACAGGTTCTCAATGGGGTTCAGATCAGGTGAACAAGGAGGCCATGTCATTAGTTTTTCTTCTTTTATACCCTTTCTTGCCAGCCACGCTGTGGAGTACTTGGACACGTGTGATGGAGCATTGTCCTGCATGAAAATCATGTTTTTCTTGAAGGATGCAGACTTCTTCCTGTACCACTGCTTGAAGAAGGTGTCTTCCAGAAACTGACAGTAGGACTGGGAGTTGAGCTTGACTCCATCCTCAACCCAAAAAGGCCCCACAAGCTCATCTTTGATGATACCAGCCCAAACCAGTACTCCACCTCCACCTTGCTGGCGTCTGAGTCGGACTGGAGCTCTCTGCCCTTTACCAATCCAGCCACGGGCCCATCCATCTGGCCTATCAAGACTCACTCTCATTTCATCAGTCCATGAAACCTTAGAAAAATCAGTCTTGAGATATTTCTTGGCCCAGTCTTGACGTTTCAGCTTGTGTGTCTTGTTCAGTGGTGGTCGTCTTTCAGCCTTTCTTACCTTGGCCATGTCTCTGAGTATTGCACACCTTGTGCTTTTGGGCACTCCAGTGATGTTGCAGCTCTGAAATATGGCCAAACTGGTGGCAAGTGGCATCTTGGCAGCTGCACGCTTGACTTTTCTCAGTTCATGGGCAGTTATTTTGCACCTTGGTTTGTCCACACGCTTCTTGCAACCCTGTTGACTATTTTGAATGAAACGCTTAATTGTTCGATGATCACGCTTCAGAAGCTTTGCAATTTTAAGACTGCTGCATCCCTCTGCAAGATATCTCACTATTTTTGACTTTTCTGAGCCTGTCAAGTCCTTCTTTTGACCCATTTTGCCAAAAGAAAGGAAGTTGCCTAATAATTATGCACACCTGATATAGGGTAATGATGTCATTAGACCACTCCCCTTCTCATTACAGAGATGCACATCACCTAATATGCTTAATTGGTTGTAGGCTTTCGAGCATATACAACTTGGAGTAAGACAACATGCATGAAGAGGATGATGTGGACAAAATACTCATTTGCCTAATAATTCTGCACTCCCTGTAAAGTGCAGCAGAAATCATCTAAACATTAACTTAAATACCTTTGATTATAAGACAACAGTGGTCCAAACGTGAGGTATTTTATGTCTAAATGAATAAAAGAATCCAGTAAAAACAGGTGCATTTCTTATAAGTTACAAAAAAAAAAAAAAAAAGGACTTTATGCAGAAGTAAAAACATTAAACTAAAGTCTGAACTCAGCAGACCGCCTCCCTTGTCTGTAGAGGTAAGAGCATCGTTTTGATCCTTACGGCAGAGACGGATGTGAGACCGCAAACAGCTGATGGTTTCCACGACAACAGTGAGGGGAGGTTTCACTAGTCGTCCTTGTCGTCGCGGCCCACGGGAAATTGGGTTAACGCTTTGGAGATGCGCTCGGCGATCGTCCTGCTGCTGGCGACGATCAGCCGGCGAGACATCAGGTCAAACGGCCCACCTGGTGAACGGAGAAGAGTTAAGTTTTGTAGAAAGCTTCTGGAGCAGCCTCAGCTCAGAAACATAGCTTTTTGTGTCCTTCAGCCGAAGATCAAAGCTCTTCACTGTTGTTTACATGTAATCATGACTCTTCACAAATTCAATAGGAGGGTTTTCACATTTTGGTACTGGAGATGCTCACAGATAGCATTGGTCTAAAACTAGCTGTTAGCACATCAATCCTGAAGGATGTGATGGAGGTTTTTGGCTTTTAATGTTTAGATTACCCTCTGGGCTGGAATGAGAACGAGATCACGGATACAAGCTGCCGAAATGAGCTTTCTCCACAGAGTGACAGGGGTCTCCCTCACAGATAGGGTGAGAAGCTCAGTCGTCCGGGAGGGGCTCGGAGCAGATTTGCTGCTCTTCCACATTGAGAGGAACCAGTTGAGGTGGCTTGGGCATCTGGTGAGGATGCCTCCTGGACGCCTCCCTGGTGAGGTTTTCCAGGAACGTCCAACCGGGAAGAGGCCTAAAGGGAGACCAAGGACACGTTGGAGGGACTATTGGGCCATTCCCATCTGTACCGGGTCGGCCCGGGCCGGGTAGCCCCAGTCGGCCCCAGCCTGGCCCGGTTGATTCCACACATCCTTGTCTAAAGCCCATGTGGGCTGATTCTACCCACCAATCAGAGGCTTGCTCTAATGGAAGGTGTGAATTTGCTGTCAGCAGTGGGTGTGTTGGCCCTGGTCGGCCTGAAGCAGACCCCCTCGAGAAGAGGGCTGAGAATGAGCCTTGGTTGGCCCGGAAAAATACCAGGCCACCCAGATATGTAAACAACCTACGCTACCCGGCCCGGGCCGACCTGGTACAGATGGGAATGGCCCATATGTCTCTCACCTGGCCAGGGAACGCCTTGGGATTCCTCCAGAAGAACTGGCCCAAGTGGCTGGGGAGAGGGAAGTCTGGGCTTCTCGACTTAGGCTACTGCCCCGTGACCCGACTCCGAATAAGCACATAAAAATTAATGGATGGATGGATGGAATACCCTCTGGGCAATACAGAAACTCAATTTCTCCAAACGGACGCTGTTCAGGAAGAATGGGAAGTGGCTGAAAAATCCCCTTAAAACCTTTGATGATGTATGTTTGATAATCCCATTTAAACTCATGAAAAAGCTTGCTGTCTTAAGAGGTCAAAGGTGAAAGAGTCAGAGGAAACTCTCCGTCTGCGGAGCTGGGACACAGCTGGACATCTGTAAACGCTCCCACTCAGGTTTCCTCACCTCCAAACATTCAGAGACCAGCTGAAGATGCTGATGCTGCTGTAAATAAAATGTTGCCAATAGCAACAGGAGGTCCCCGTCTGTCCGTGGGGTCGATGCTCATGTTTTAGTTCATAAACCATTCATAAACTAGTTTTAGATACAAAGAAGTCATGCTGGCTGTTTTCTAAACTCCCATCTGGACCACGGAGGGCTTCAGCCAGCTTTGGCTGACATCACAGATGTTTATGAGCAGGAGGGCGGACCCTCGGTAACCATTCATGAGGAGAGCAGCAGCCGCTCCGCCTGTCCTGACTCGCTCACCTGAAATATCCACGATAACGCCCCCAGCTTCGGTCACGATGGCCGCCCCGCCGGCCATGTCCCAGCAGTGGATGCCCATGTGGTAGTAGGCGTCCGCCACCCCAGAGGCTACCAGACACATGTTTACAGCAGCGCTGCCTGGACAGCGGATCCTAGGGGTTAGAAAAATGACAGAATTGGGTCAGAACCTTGAGTGATGTGTTGAAGATCTGGTGAACGGTCATCTAAACGGGATCCTGGAGCAGGTGTGGGAGAACACAGTCAGCAGGACTGGCCAGCACTGAACTGAATGTGACCAAATAAAGTTTTAAAACAGCCAAAGCAACAGTTTGTTTCCAGGTCTGAACCAAGCAGAGGACTTTATGGGGTTTATTAACCCGTGAACAGGTATGGTCAGGATGGTCCTGATGTTGTCCATCATGGCCGTAAAGTGCTCTGCATCCTGCTTGAAGCCCACTTCTGTCAGCACCAGCGACTGGCTGATGTCTGGGGAGAAACAGAAGCAGAAGCTCAGCTCCACCTGGTGGATTTACTCAGAACTGCAGCTCCAGGCTCTGATGAGACCGGTTTTCACCTTCCAGCCCGGACACCTTGATTGGGACTCCATTGCAGAAAGCACCCTTCCCTCTCCGTGCGGTGTACATCTTGTCCTCCATGCAGCTGTAGACGATCCCAAACTCTATCTGAGACCACAGCAACGCAAGCAGATTAGAGCCAGAACTCACAGCAGGGCTAATATCCCTGATTATCAGGAAATCACAGCAGAAAAATGTGGGATTTGCATAAATTAAAGCTCACCTCTTTATGCACGGTGAATCCAACTGATACAGACACAAAGGGGAACCTGAACAACAGACAGGATCAATATGAAACACCCATTTAATGAACTCCCTTTGGATTTCAGCTGAAGAGTCGGTTTCTATTATCAGTCAGGCTGTCTAATTATCCCTGAAGACAATCCGAGAGAGGACAATCCCAGGAAAGAAAGCTAATTAAAAGATAAAAATAGGAAAAAAGGAGGAAGATAGAAGCGAGCGAGGTATCGGGCTGCTGAGGCAGAACTGAGCCCAGCTCGGCCGTACCTGTGGACAAAGTTGGTGGTTCCATCGACGGGGTCGATGATCCAAGTGGGATTGTCCGTAAGGACGCTGGGGGCGCCCGCGGCCACCGACTCCTCTCCGATGAAGCTTCAGAATGAAACACAAGACTGTATCACATGACTGTAAAATTAATTATAGTGAACATTAAAGCTGTTTCTTTTTCTATTACAGCCTCAAATACGTTCATCAGGGGACGTCTGTAAAACAATCTGCTGCCTTTGTTTTTAAATATAAATGTAAAATTTAAGTGCATTAATATGTAAACATGGAGAAAAGTCCTGTAATCAAAGCAGCATTAACTCCATCTTTCTGCTGTTGCCATGGAAACAAAAGGGAGAACAGAGGAGGTGGGAGCCAATCGTCCCGACACCTCACTCACAGAATTAAAAAAAACATTTCTACATTTATTTGCGTTGGTAAACTTTCAGATTTGAATTTTAACTTTGATTTCTGCTTCAAACGATCAGAAAAAATTAGTTACTTTGTCACATTCCGCTTCGTAAGCATGCTCTTATTTTGAAATGCTTTACGACTGATACACACTTCCTTCCCTTCTGTAGGCTAAACTCACACGTGACTTATAATGAAGTCTAAAACAATAGCTCAAGTAAAGATGGCAGAACAAGGGGACAACACACAGGCAGCATGTTGAAAACCGACTCCCTGATTGGACCTACAGGTTTCTGTTATAGCAGCGTGGTAGGATATTAGGTTTAATTAGATGGTCTCTGCGTGTGTTTCAGCCTGATGTTACAAAAATATTTGTTTGATATATTATCTATCATAAATAGGCTGAAATATTTCATTTTAATAATTGTTGTATGATAAGTTATTTTTAGTTCAATCTTCAGTTTTAATCAAATGACATGAACACAAATAATCAATCTGTTTAAAATATGAGTAATTCTGTAAGGTAAGTTTTACAATGACCAAAAATAACTGTGATTTAGATTTTTTTTTAATAATTGAGCAACAAGTTCATAACTTCTCCCGTTTTTTTTTTTTTTTTAGTTTATCAAGTAATTCTTATGGAAGGGTTAGGGCAAAAAGTGTAAATGCACATTAATGTTCTGCTGAGATACTCATTAATTCAGACTTAGAAAATTAAATGAGGAAAATAACTAAATAAATGCGGTGCACATGGTTTTGAGCAGCAAGTTACTGAATGAGTTCAGTTAATAAATCAAATATTTTATTATTACAATGTTTTCATGTTTTATATTATGGTGAGCGGTCTGATGCAGCAACAATCAGACCAAAACTGTGATCTGATTATCACTGCGTGTTTATGTTCACATGCTTCTGGTCTGTTTCCAGTGAAGCAGAGTACCTGTGTGTGGGGTATTTCTCTTTTATGGAAGAAATAATGAGCTGCTCCACTTTCTGGTCCGTCTCGGTCACCAGGTCAACTGGTGAGCTCTTCTGCATGACAGCTATGTCCTTCTGGAGCGCCTCGCAGATCATCTGGTAGAAGCACAACATAGGCTAATTACATCTGCTGCTCTAACAGGGTGATAGGTGACATGTTGACAGGTGGTCCTAATTTCTCTATGAGACATCTAATTATGACATCCATGACTGCTGATGTTTCACAAATGTCCTGACTAAACAGACAAGCTCCAGCATCTGAATATTTTTGTTCTAAACTGTACAAATCTACTTTTTATGCATCCTTGTTGACAAAGTATCAATAATAATAGAAGCTGCATGCCTTTGACCTCCAAGTGAAACTGACAGAACTGAATCCACGTCTGAAGTTCTCTTACATTTCTGGGTCAGATCGTTAAAAATAGTCAGTTTAAATGAAGCGTCCTTACCTTCCCTGCCTGTTTGGTGAGCTCCTTACAAAACTCCATACACTCCTGCCAAGGATCACTCATGTTGATGCAGAACAACAGCTGATGGTGAGCTCTACGGACCTGCAGGAGGAAGACACGCGACTTCCGTCAATCACATTATCACCCAGTGCGGGTGGGATTATTTCCTAGTTATAAAAAACTAACTAAACGTTTTAAAAAGCAAAAACATTAGCAATGTAGCACTGGTTAGCTCCACAGTTAGCTACAGGAAACAATAAAAAGAAGCAGTTAACTTAAATATAACTATAATCAAATAGCGAACAATGAAATATATCAAGCGGTTGTGGAAAAGCTTTAATATGAGGAGTAAAAAGAGACAAAAACTAATAATTCAGACTGATTTTTATCTCATTCTACTAACCTGTAGATTGACAGTGAAGCGTCCTCGCATATACTTTTAGCTAGCAGTGGGTGGGACTAAAGAAAACACCTAATCTTATTGGTTAATTATTGACAGTGGAATCAAATACTAGATTTTCATTGGCTTAAAGGTTGTCACGTGCCTCTACAGTAACCAATCAGACTTCTCCTAGGAAAAATAGAGAAAAACAGATTTTTAGTTGTTGTCTAAAAAAGTTACATTTTTAAATTAACAGTGCTCATATCTCTATTAATCATTAATAGGTAGCTGTTAAACTTCAGGTTGCTCATAAATTTTAGGACTTTTGGACAGAAAGTAAAATTATTAATCTCTTCTAGACATTAACATATATCTGAGACTATACCATTTTTTGCTAAATAAATAACTTGTTTTTGAAGTGTGAAGAAATTGTGTAGTGCAGGATTCCCCAATAAAATATCATGTAAAATATATATATATATATATATTCAAAAAAAATCTGAAAAGGGTGATAGTACAAATATTTTACATGCAACTCATTTTATGCCAGTAGATGGCAGTAGACACAATAAGACATTTTCGCTGCACAGCGCCAGAATCCTGTCCACTGATGCAGAATCTTGCACCTGAGACAGGGCTGCCAACTTTTGCAAAGTCGAGTGAGACTCTTTCTTTCTGCCTTTTATTCTGTGTGTTTTGGTTGGCTAAATGGCACATTAGTATAGCAGAGAAAGTTTTTTCAAATGCTTACATTTTACATTTATTTTCACTGCATAACAGTTCTTATCGTGTTATGTCTTATAGCCTACATTAGTGACCTTATAGCAAACAAGTGGTCAGTTCCTACCAGAAAGTATTTCGATAATACTATGTTCTGGGTTAAATACTGTACTTACATTGGATTTCTCTAACAAATACACATCAATTAGTTTTTTTAAGCTTTATTGTGAATGAGAGTGAGTTGGAGTTTATTGTTTAAATTCTTTTGTTATAAATTTTTACTTACTTTCTATTTTACCTTTTAAACAATAGAGTTTGAATAGAATAGTATAGATTGATCCCACGTGGGGAAAATGCACTTGTTAAGACAGCACATACACTTAAATAGGAAAACACTAATACAGGTAAATACACAGGGGCGTAGGCTATTATTGTAACCTTCAGCAATTAGAATAACAAATAAAAATTGAAAACTGAGTCTCCAAAAAGAAACAGCATAAAGGACACAGGCATAGAAGTGTACATCCGGGTATTGCACATGTACTGATATAGCACTGATGTTAGAGTGAAAAGTGATAATGCCAGTACCAGTTAGGTATGTTTATGTTTATTTATTTGGCAGATGCTTGTATCCAAAGCGACTAACAATTTATAACCTATAGGGCATGTTGTGATCTGTGGGGGAAACCGGAGTACCCGGAGGAAACCCACGCATGCATGGGGAGAACACGCAACTCAGAAAGGCCACCGCTGAGTTTTGAACCTGCGACCTTCGTGCTGCGAGGCAACAGTGCTAACAACTGCGCCACCATGCAGCCCAGTAGTGGAGTTATATAGTCTTACTGCAGTGGGAGTGAATGACCTATGGTAGCATTCCCTTTTACATCTTGGATGTCTCAATCTGCCATTAAAAGAGCTGCCAATGGCCTCCACAGTGAAATAAAGCAGGTGGTTTTCCAAATGGAGGCGGTCAGCTTCCAACATCCCCCTGTAGACATGTGCAGTTATTATTTTGGCATCTTCATGCATCTTGTTTAAAATTTTTGATTTCAGCCAAAAACCGTAATTATTTCTCCCTCTTCAGGTTAAAACTCTGCTCTACACTGATTTTGAATCAGCCATGGCTGATGGCTAAGAGGTCCTAGGTGACATTCTGTTGTATTTAATGTCAAGGCACCTGGCCTCACAAGACATCGCCTTGCCCCTTCTCCTCCTTAATATTAATATTCCCAAGAAGACAACAATAATTATTTTAAAGCTACATCAAAGATAAGGAGAAAAAAAATCAGTCTCTTTACAAAATGTAGTACAATCTTGCCACCCCAAAGTAAAATTTAATCTGTTTCCATATTTCCCATAGTTTGATAAGTAAGAAAAAACTGTTTGTAATCAGTCCAGTCATTCTTCTGATCCGGCTGTACTCTTCGCTTTAGCATAAAACAAAGTAAGAAAATGGAACCAACTGGCCTTCAGTGTGAAAAAGTCAATAAAGTTACTCAATAGTGATTTTAATTCGGCTTTGTGACCTCAATAATCAGACTGACTGCAAGTGAAAATAATAAGTAACACACAGGAATCATAGGCACCATTTTAGACTTGGGACTACTTTATGATGGAGCACAGCTGTAGGCCTCCACTGAAAGTTGTAAGGACGAGACGCCTATAGTTACCTGCTTCCATTACTACAAATGCACAGGTAAATAGAATTTCAGCTCCATGAGCTGATTAAGTTTGTTTTTTTTACTTTGAGTGGTAAAATGGATTACTTCTTCAATCCAGTGCCATTCTAACGTTAAAGCCACCCGATGGAGAGCCAGTGCTGTGAGTACCAAAACGCTAACCATTTCCATGCTGTAGTTCTTTTTTAAAACACAGAGCAGTTTTGTTTACCTGTTTTCCCGCTACGTTTCGTTTGCGGCTGCAAACTTCCTGAGGAAGGAAGGAAGGAAACTGAGGAAGTTTGCAGCCGCAAACGAAAAGTAGCGGGAAAACAGGTAAACAAAACTGCTGTGTTTTAAAAAAGAACTACAGCATGGAATTAGAGATACGACACAGCAAGAACACACCTAAGATGCTAACCATTTTCCGCTAGCTGGATGGTTATAAAGTTTGGTGGGTGAGCGTCAGGGACTGACTGAATGAATAATTTAAAGAGACAATGTGTAGTTATTAACATTCATTTATGGAAACATCCATCATAATGTAGTTGAAAATTAATTAAACGAAGCCCAGTCATTGAAAAATATTGGCGGCTTTGTAACATATAATCATAAAAATCAGGTCTTCAGTACATGGGAGCGGGTCTAACTCTCTGGGCGACGCCGCATTGTAATGTCCATAAAGGATCAATTTTCACATATATATTGACCTACATAGTGACCGGCCATCAACAGAAATAATTCCATTTTCTAGGTGGATTTTATATTCCATCTTCTACAACCCAGAAGATGCTGCAGTGCTTGATGACATTCCATGAAGACAAGATTGTCAGCCTATGTCTCCAAACAAAGCTTTCCTCTGATAAGACTGCGGTATTTCACACTCTGAATAAAAGGTGAACTTTTACAACTCATAAGTTGAATAATCATATGGTTGAATGAACCAGATGTTATATGAAATATTTGAATGATCTGTGCCTAATTCAGTGAAGTTGAAATGAACATTATTGCTTACAATCAATCAATCAATCAATCAATCAATCAATCAATCAATCAATCAATCAATCAATCAATCAATCAATCAATCAACAAATCAATCAATCAATCAATCAATCAATCAATCAATCAATCATTCAATCAATCAATCAATCAATCAAAAGTACTTTATTAATCCCAGAGGGAAATTAGAGTTTCAGTACACACAGTTCTGAGATCAGACATACATACATAGACACATGACAAGAATTGGTGACTGTGGTCATTCGCAACACGAGTCGCGCTACCGTAATAGATAAAGAGGGTTTATTTAAGGATAGAGTCAGGGGAGGGGGGAAAAAGGCACTTCAGAGTTACCCTCAACAGAGAGGATTGCTTTGCTATGCAAAAAAAAAAAAACACCTCAGACAGATATGCACCCAGACTTCAGATGATACACAACATAAGTGTTCAATAGGTGGGGAGGTATGGGTTGGGACTCTCCTCACTTCAGTGCCTGCAGCCGCATGGAGCAGCGCCCATCACCTCCGTTTGGACAGGGGAGGGAGATATTGGGTTAGAGGGCACATTGACTAGATGGTTCCACGGCCTTCACCGGTCACAGTCCCGCCCAGGTTGGGATAGGGAGAAAGGGTTTCCATAGCAAAAACATAGCACACCACAAAATTCTTTTACACCCAGAATTCACAATCTCTGTCAGATACAAAGGTTCTAATAAATATCCACTACACACACATTCCATCATTACACATACACTCCATCACATATCATTATTCACAGCTTGTCATGCATTATAATTAGTTTAGGAAAATAAAATAATTTTTTTTAACTATACACTTGACTCTGCCTGAATTAATACGAAGTGTGTTTATGGTCCCTGAATAAGCAAAGAATCCTAAACTCTTCTGATTAAACATTCAAAGATCAATCAGGTTGACATTTGATATTTATATGGAATCATCACAACTTATTGTTCATAATTAAACATGCAGTTGTTACGCTATACAGCCTGACACTACACCATATTAGATGCCATGTTTCCTTCTACGGGAGCCCATGAGGACAAAATGCATTTACTGATTTGTAACAAATGGTTGCAAAACTTTCGTCATTCTTTAATGTTGTTGTTTTACACATTTACCTCCACTTTTGCCAGTGATGAAAGGGAGTCCGATCTGCTTGTTATTTAGCTGACGTTTGCACTCCCCAGGGCTTTTTGACCCTAATGGGCATCCGTTGGTAAAGTCTTACTCCAACACAAAAATATTGCTAGCTTGCAATGATTTAGGTATCTACTGCCCCCTATCGCCAGGGAAAATGCACACTGTCACTTTAAGCTGGAAGTCAGGCCTCAGCCTAAGTGGGACATGTCGGCATGAATCTGCAGTCTCTGGGTCTGCAGCTGTATACTATTATGGAATTCACATGGGTGAACACATGATTTCATTAGATCCAAGCTTCTGTTCTCGGAGGGAATAATTTATCTTTAATGGGGTCCAACATCACCTTTTGCACATTTACCTGCATGTTAATGTTCTTTAAGTACTTTTGCAACACTTAACCATACATCATGTCACTGAAACCATTTTTGTTTAATGCTTTAATGTTTTCTTTGCAAAGAGTCACAAGTAAGAAGTGATTTCAGAAATGAGATGTTCGTTATAACCAAACCAAAAGCTGCTTAGAAACAAAGAAATACTCCCTGTCTGCTTCTGCTGTATCATAACTAATACATTCCAGGGAACAGCACACACTTTGTTCCAGAAGATTCCTAACAGCATCCTAACAGGAGTCATGAGGATTATATCTTTGCAACTGGACGACTCTGAAAGCCCATCTCATTGGTCCTTTGGGACTGTGTCAGCCCTGGTAGGGAGGTGTGTTCGTCCACCAATGAAAGACAACATTAAAAATCCTTTTTAGGACTCATTTGGAATCTTTGCATCTCATCCTGTTGGACTCAGTTAAGTTAGAAGTCCAGAGGAGTCAAGCATCAATCATGGGAACGTCTGC
Source organism: Nothobranchius furzeri (assembly GCF_043380555.1). NCBI lineage: Eukaryota > Metazoa > Chordata > Actinopteri > Cyprinodontiformes > Nothobranchiidae > Nothobranchius > Nothobranchius furzeri. The sequence goes on along the minus strand of NC_091747.1, from coordinate 43,698,072 downwards.
TGCAGTTTAAACATCCTGAGCTGGAAGAGGTGAGCTTTGATTACTATTTTTTAAACAAAGAATTTGAAAAATATTAGTAAGTGAATTCTTTCAGTCATTCCAACAGTATTTTATTCTTTTTAATGTGTGTTTGTTGAAGTCAGAAGTTAATATAAACTCATTAAATGCATGAATATCTAGTTCTTTTGCGCTCTACTTCATTGAAACTGTTCTTTATCCATGGTTTAAGCTTGAGTTTATTGTACCTACACTACACTAATATTTAGTTAATTGTCTTTTAACAAAATTACCAAATCATTTATGTTGACCCTCTGGTTGGATATTTCACCCTTCTCCTTGGTAGAGTTGGTAAAGTTTAGCATGGTTCTACATGTTGGTCTCGCCACGCTTCATCAGAGCCTCAGCAGGCCAGGCCAGTGTTGTAGCTTGCTAATCTATTCAAACATCTAGAATGGCTTGCCGGGCTAGATAAAGTTGTTTTCTCTTAACAAACTTAAATTTTAGCATATTCCACACATTTTCAATTGGGTGTAGATTGAGGATTAGGGACACTCATTCCAGTAACTTAATGCTAGCCTGCTTTATCCTATCAGAAACCAGTTTGGAGGTTTTTATTGTCCTGTTGGGACACTCAAACAGGTCCAAATTGGTACCATTTAGTAGCCTGGCAAGCCAGCTTGTATATGTAAACATGTAGTCTGGCCACGACCCATAGTCAGAACTCAGTCGTGGGGTTGAACCTACGGATGTCTTTGAAACTATCTCCACCCACTAATGGCTAAAGCTAGGACCAATCACAGCAACAAACAACTTGATGTATTTATCGCTATGGAAGTACGTCAATGTGGCACAACACTTATTGTGAAGATGGCTCCCACAAGTTGAGCAGCTCATCTGTCGCTCCCGTGGTTGTTATGGTTTTACTTGTTACTGGGATATTTTTTCTGCAATATTAGCTCACTACATGTGTATAGCCGTGGGGCCCTGCTGCAGCTCTGGCAACCGGCTAATTGTTTGCCACAGCCTTATGAAAATGGACAAGGCACATCTGCACTACTATCGGGAGTCCCCGGATTCTTACTCTGACTGTCAAACCTACCTAAGTGGAGGAAGCGTCGGAGAAGGGGTAAACGGGCTGGACGTCTGGTGAAGCCAAGATCAGCGTTGCTTGACGAACCAGATGCTTTGAGGGAGAATCCTGGTGCGGCTGGGTCCTGTTTGCAGCGGTGGCGTCCACCAGGCCCGGTGGTTTCTGGGTTGGTGTCGGTGGTTGGCGGCGGTCAGCTGGTCCGCTTCCGACGTCCTGCACGTCCGAGGTACGGCTCTTAGAGAGGAGTCGATCGGCGGAATTTACAAGAGGTGATTTACGAGCCATCAGGGTCTCCATAATTGGATGGGAAGGATCAGGACGTCTCGGCGCCGGACACCATCAGGTTTGCCCTGGTGAATGCCAGGTCCATTATGAACAAACTTTTATTCTGAAGGAGTTCTTTGAGACTCATGGCCTGGATTACCTATGCATTACGGAATCTTGGGTTCCCAAAGGTGAATCTGCTGCTTTTGTGGAGCTACTACAGGATGACTGTGCCTATTTTAGTGTCCCGAGACTATCAGGACGTGGAGGAGGACTGGCGGTAATTTTTAAGTCAAAGTTCACTTGTAAACAAGTGGCTTCGCCAGTTATGCCTACTAGTTTTGAGCTTTGCCTGTTCGAGCTGGGTCATGCGCCCTGACTCTTGGTCACACTCCTGTACCGTCCACCAAGATTTAATGCACACTTTTTGGAGGAGTTCACAGAGATATGATCAGGTTTTAATTCTTGGGGATTTTAACATCCATGTTTGCTGTCATGATAAGCCTATGGTGAAGGATTTTTTAAATCTTGTTGACTCTTTTAATCTGTCTCAGTTAGTTGACCAACCTACACAGGTATGTGGGCATATCCTGGACCTTGTGTTGTCATTTGGGGTATCTGCTTTCAATCTGCAGGTCGGGGAGGCCTTTTTCTCGGACCATAGACCTGTTTTATTTAATGTGCCTTTCCCCTGTCAGCCTGTGATGCAGTGTCCTCCTGTGAAACTCTGCCGGGTGTTAAAGTCCTCTACAGCCACTGAGTTTTGTTCAGTGTTTGGGTTGGTGGGGCAGGGGCAAACTGCTGGGCCTAGTAGCACTGAGGAGCTTACTGCACATTTTAACGCAACATGCTTGACGGTCTTAGATATTGTAGCGCCTGTGCAGGCTAAGAAACATAAATGTAAAAAGGAGCCATGGCTAAATATGACAACACGGGACTTAAAAAGGAAATGTAGGAAGGCAGAGTGTAGGTGGAAGCGGGATGGGCTTCAGATCTCCCTTGACCTACTGAGAGATAGCTGGGTAGCCTACCAGAAAGCTGTGAAAGAGGCGAGAATTAAGGTCTTTGCTGACATTATTTCCTCCAACTCACAGAATCCCCGGGTTCTTTTTAGCACTTTGGATTCTATCTTAAATGCAAATGAACCGCTGGCTATTGAGTACACTACAGCATCCTGCAATAATTTCCTCAACTTCTTTGTTTACAAAGTGGAGAGGACGAAGTCTTCGATCACACCCTCCAATTACCATCCTCCTCTGTGGGGTCCTGCCCCAGGGCTCCTGGAGAGCTTGTATCTAACATCTCTCATAGGAGAAGGTGGTCAATAGTCTGAAACCATCTGGTTCTGTATTGGACACAATCCCTGCTAAACTTCTAAAAGAAGTTTTTCCAGCTGTGTCTCCTTATGTTCTAGAAATTATAAATAGCAGTCTACTATCGGGTGAAGTTCCCAGCTCTTTTAAACATGCAGTAGTGCGCCCTCTGCTGAAGAAAGCTGGCCTAAATTTGTCAAATGTATTTAACTATAGGCCTGTTTCCACACTGCCGTTCTTAGCTAAGGTCTTAGAAAAGCTTTATGCCCAAATGATATCCTTTCTACATGAAAATGAGATACTAGAGGTTTTTCAGTCTGGGTTTAAGTCTCTCCAAAGTACAGAATCAGCCCTTTGATGGTTTTGAATGATATCCTGATGGCAAACGATTCTGGGGAGGCTGTGGTTTTGGTACTCTTGGACTTGACTGCGGCATTTGACACCATAGACCACAATATTCTGATTGGTCGACTGGAGCACTGGGTGGGAATATCAGGCTTAGCACTCCAGTGGATAAAATCTTTAGCCTGGCAAGCCAGACTAAATAAATGTATTATTTAGTCTGGCCATGCTCCACTGACAGCTCTCGGTTGTGGGGCGGGTTCTACCGTTGTCTTTCAAATGATCTCCACATTCCACTGGACAATGAATGTGACATACTCTTGTTTCACCCTGTTGCTTCATCCCACCCACCAGGCATATAGAGTGCCCTGATTGGCCCACAAAGCGGATAAAGCTCTGTGATTTGTTCACTAAGCAGATAGAGCACTATGATTGGCCCTTCATTATGGACCATTCACAGCTCTTTATGTGTTTGAAACCCCTCTAGAGAGCTGTGATTGGCCAGCCAGAGTCCTGGTAGGAGCTGCTGATGTTCCAATGGAGCATGCCTAGACCATTCTTTGCAAAGCAAGAATTTGGTCTAGTTCACTAGGCTATAAAATCTTACCTCTCAGGGAGGAATTTTTGTGTAAGATTGGGGGACTGTTCGTCTGATACTGCTGATTTGCAATGTGGAGTGCCTCAGGGATCAGTCCTGGCACCTCTCCTTTTTTCCCTATATCTGCTGCCGCTGGGTGACTTGTTTCGTCGGCACAACGTAAAGTTTCACCTGTATGCGGATGACTGTCAAATCTATTTACCTGTATCATGCAATAACTCACATTCTTTTAAACCACTCTTGGACTGCTTGGAGGAGGTCAAGTTATGGATGGCTCAGAATTTATTGTTCTTCAACCAGAATAAAACTGAGACTATCCTGTTCGGCTCGAAATACAAACATGGATGTGCCCAAGGGATTGACTCTCCTTCATCAGCACCTTTTGAGAAGGCTGTGGTCACAAACCTGGGGATGAAGTTGGATGTAGAGCTCACACTGGACAGCCAGATCAGATCCTGCTATTTCCATCTCAGGAGGATAGCTAGGATTAAGCCGTTTCTTTCACGTAAACATCTGCAAACTGTCATCCATGCCTTCATTACCACCAGACTGGACTACTGTAACTCGCTTTATGCAAGCATCAAGCAGGCCTGCATAGCGAAACTACAGAAGGTCCAAAATGCGGCAGCCAGGTTACTGACTGGTACCGGGAGATGTGAACACATCATGCCTGTCTTGGCATCCCTACACTGGCTTCCAGTCTCCTTTAGAATTTCATTTAAAGTTCTGGTGTTTGTTTTTAAATGTTTAAATGAGTTAGCTCCACGTTATCTATCGGATCTGATCCATCCTTATGTTACCGCAAGGAACCTTCGGTCAGCACAACAAGGACTGTTGGTTGTTCCTAAACACAGACTGAAATCTCGAGGGGGTCATGCTTTCTCGGTACTGGGGCCGAGGCTCTGGAATGAGCTACCTGCATGGGTTAAACAGGCCACCATGCTCGGCAAGTTTAAGAGCCAGCTGAAAACACACTTTTATTCTTTAGCTTTTATTCAAGAAGAGCCTCGTTAACGGATGGCTTTGCACGTTTTTGCTGCCCCACCTAGATTTTATCTGCATATTTTTGTTGGTTTTTAAATGGTTTTATATGTTTTTATTTTTTATGTTTATTTCTGCTGTGCAATGCTTTGTTTGGTCCTTGGACCATGTGAAGGCGCTATATAAATAAAGTTTAGTAGTAGTAGTAGTAGTGGCCACACAACATTGAAGAAGATGAAATATGTCTATCTGCTCACATTGATGCCAAAGCCGTTTCAAACATGAGCCGTTCCTGAGGGGATGTCATCTTTAAAGTTTCTCTATACCGCTGCTCTGGTGCTAAACCCACACATCTTGTCTCTACAAACATAGATCGGGCCAATAGTTGACCCGCTGAATTGTGGGGCGTGGCTTGACCAACCAGCAGAACAAAATCTTTGGCCGCTGCTATTATTGGTCTAGATTTCTAGGCTAACCATTGAGCTCATGGTCTGAGTTGAAACGGAAGCATTAGGAGGCAACGCACCAGCACCATACCATGATGCATCCACCACCATGCCTGACAGCTGGAGTAGTGCTCTTTGGTTTAAAAGTCTCGCCTTGACACTTCCTGTCATCGTGTCTAATCCCAGAACATTTAGCACTGGGGTCTGCACACACAAGTGGCTCTTTGGAATTTCTACAATGGCTCTTAATTTTAGTTTAAATGGTAAAACAGTCACTTGTGTTTTTAAATATAGATAATAAAAAATGCACATTTAAGGAGCTTTCCAGGTTACTTTATGGAATTGTATTGAATTTCCACAGAAGAATGACACAACATGTTTTCTGTAGGACAAAAAAAATCTTTTTTCCTTTTGAAAATTGGTGAAGTAGCTCTAACAGAAAGAACAGTTTAAATCAACCATTAAAGCCCCGACATTACTTGCCATTCTTGCATATGATGAATAAATGAACATCTGAAAAGTAAATTCCTCAAAGATCGGGTTGACAGCTCTGAAACACAAGCGTGGGGGAATGATTTAGGCAATCACTCATCTTGTGAGTTCTCAGGAAGCCGGTTGCCCTGCAGGCACAGCTTCACTCAACCTCATATTTAATGTTTGTTTTTGGTGGTTTTTCTTCTGAAAAGGTGAACTCTGATTCCACAATCATGCCTTTCCTAACATCCTTCATCATCAGTATCACCACATGTGAGTAATTTCCGCAATCTTCCCACATCTTCACATTCACTAATCAGTTATTCCCACATGATAAATTTGACCTTTGCACTTAATCCAAAGGGATTGCTCCACTTCACCTCTGCTCCAGTCAGACACCAGGACAGCTTGGGACCACCGCCAACATTAGACACATCGTGATTGGAAGGTGCTTCACCTACACCACCCTGATCAACCCTAGCTTGAGGTATTCTTTCCTGCATCTTTTAATGTGGCGGTTTGCTAAATCCTGTGAGACAAAAAAAGCATTTTAGAGTACATTTCCTCATATAGCCCAAGGCAAAATGTTATAAGCTCATAATCAATAAGACAGTGTTGAATTTTGTGTCAATACAAAAATAATCATTTCTGAGGAAAAGTCTAACTGATCGACTTCAGCTTTGTTTATTATCCAGTAAATAAAGAAAACAGCCAAACTGTTTACACCATGTAAAAATAAAATTCTAAATGTGTGTGTGTGTGTGTGTGTGTGTGTGTGTGTGTGTGTGTGTGTGTGTGTGTGTGTGTGTGTGTGTGTGTGTGTGTGTGTGTGTGTGTGTGTGCAGATTCGACTGTGAGGAGATCTGGAGGCGGTTTGAGGAGGCGGTCATCCATCAGGCCTCCTGTAATGTAACAGAGGACGATTATAACCAGGTGTTCCATGCCATGTCTCAAATCCAGCCTTGTGACAGGGTGAGCAAGACTGTACATGTTAGCTTCTAAAAAAAACATTTTTCTAACCCCATTATCTCACCCTGCTGTTTTCCTCTCCTGCATTTAGTTTCTTTTCTGGAGTAAAACCAGAACTCTGGTGCACAGCTATGCAGCTGTTGTCCCACATTTCTGGACGCTGGAGGATACGCTGGCTGGTTACATGTTCAATGAGCTCATCTGGTGTGGTCAGGAAGAAGATTCTGGTACAAGGAGTTTTAGACAGAAATCTATTAAAGATTAAAAAAAAGACAGAAATGCTAAAAGTATGTTATACCGAACAAAAGTGTTATAGTTGTTTTGGTCCATTCTTGACAATGACCTCACGCTTGAACGCAAGCATTAATGTAAAAACCTTGTTAGGCATCTAACTATGTGTTGTGAATGTCTCAGATATCGCTGGGTGCAATTTTAACTCAATATTTATAAAATTTACAGAAATATAATCTTTTTAGTTTTAGTTAGTTAGTTAGTTAGTTAGTTAGTTAGTTAGTTGGTTAGTTAGTTGACAGCCATCTTGAAACCAAAAGTGAATTAGTTGTAATTTTATGTTCATTTATTCAGCAGATGCAACTTTATCAATAGGATTGGGAGAATATTGCATGTAACTTGTACTGGGTTTTGTAACTTGTAACATATTCTGAAACTGTAATTTTTGTTTTTTAGAATGTAATTCACATTTTGTAACACGTAACTTTAATTTTGTAACATGTAATTCTTGTTTTGTAACATGTAACTTTTGGCACATAACGTGAAACGTAACAAAATGTTTTGTATCTGTAGACTGAGATCTGTGTTTTGAGAGTTGTGATTTAGATTATTTTCTGCAAGTTACAAACTGAAAGTTTCATGTTACATACCAAAAGTTACATGTTACGAAACAATAATTATTGTTACGAAACAAAGTTGTGTGTTACAAAATAAAAGTTACATGTTAAAGAAAGAGAATTATGTGCTACAAAACAAAAGTTGCATGTTATAAACTGAAAGTTATGTGTTGCAAAACATGAATTGCATGCTACAAAGCACAAGTTACAGATACAAAACATGTTACGACTTACAAAATGTGATACAAGTTACATGTAATATTGTCTCAATCCTAGCTCCATACAACTCCCAGTCTGCCGTAGCTAGCTAACAACCAGCTAACACAAGCCAACTTATACTAAATAAGCCATGATGTAAAAAGATACACACATTGTTTATTGGACAAAAAATATTACAAGTGCAGTAGCAACAAAGCCAGGTCATCATCAGTCCGTGATTTCATATCATCGAACCTCCATTAAACAAGTGTAGGCCTAGCTGAGTTCACTCTGGTTTTACTTCACCTCCTTACTTCGCCTCCACCACAATGCCAACAAAAAGCTTTAGTCTACTTTGTCTTCTTGTGCTTTTTATTGGCTGTCAGTGAACTGCTAGCCTTTATCCCAGCTACAAGAAGAGTAAACTGCTGTTGCCGTAAAGCAGATAAACTACTAGTGAACCTATCAATGCCACAAAACTGTTAAGTGTGGTTTCTGGTCAACAGAGGGGTGCTGAGTGATTTCAAATGTGAAGTTGGACAAATTTCTACCACAAAAATAATTTTTAAAGCGATAGCTTTAGAGACATTATTCATGCAACTTAATTTGATTTACTTGTATTTGTGGTGCATGTTGTGGGTGATTCTCAACTATGATGACACCAGATATTAGCCAAAATATATAAAAGTGACTGAGTTATAACCATTTTGTGTTGGCTCAACTGATCTAGCTGTTGTAGCCTTCTTGAATTGGGGTAACTCCTAAAGCTTTTAGCAATTAGTTTTATTCCTGAGAGTTGTTTAGGTAATGTTTTCATAACTAATTTCCATGGTGTTTTATTTTGAAAAAACTTAAAGGACGTGTTTTTGCTAAGTAGCGATTGGAACTTTAGAAATGTAGTTCCCTCTTCTCCTCCTCCTCTTTCTTCTTATTTTTCTCAAGAGGGCAAAACAAAGATTATAGATTTGTTCCCAGCTAGGAGGTTAAAAGGATCTTTACTAAAGGGTTTGTATGTAATTTATCTTGGCATCAATTCCCCTCCTCATTCAAATGAAGTCAATAAAAACTCTGAGTTTGTAGCCCTTTAGCTATAGTTGGGCTTAACCACTTTGACTTTGTACCAACTTTTTTGTTTAAACTTGTTCCATGAATACAGTTTTTGTTGTGCTTTTACCTGAATCATAAGTGAAAAAAGTGTAAGTGCAAAGTCACCTGTTGATAGGTATACTTCAGCCAAGTTTCCAAAATCTAAAGGATGCCTACACAACGCAAACAAGTATCCAGTGATGCAAAAGGCAAAGAGTTTGATTTCCTCTGTCGTGTGATTCTCAGCAATATTCCTTGTTTCATGCAGACTTTGATTTTAATTCTTGTCCGGAGTGGTCAGTGTGTAGAACTCATCCAGTGTTCTCCTTGTGGAAGCGGGCCTCTCAAACCGTGAGTCCAAACACTACTTAGCTCTTTCTTCTGCATGTCCAACATGTTCTTCAGAAGCTGCTCACTGCATCAATCAGCACTTATGTGTCAGTTTGCAGAGGCGGCTTGTGGCAACATCACTGTGTTACTGAATGGGTCTATTGTTAACGCGTTTAATAGAAAAAGGTAGGAGATGACGGATGACACGGATACATTTTTGTGTTTGTACTGAGGACTTATTCTTGTTTTTGTGGGTTTTGGCAGCATGTTTGGAAGTGTGGAACTGGACAGCCTGAATCCTCACAGAGTCAAATATGTCAACATTAAAGTGGTGACCAACCTGGATGGGCCACAGATGTGAGGAGGAACATACACTGGTTGATCTTCTAGTAGAAATTTATGGAAATAGCTCCTGTAAAATCACATTTTGACATCTAAAAACATCTCAAATACGAGAAAAAAAAAACTCACATACACACACATACAGTGGGTACGGAAATGTTCCTTAACCCCTACAAAGGAAACGTATTGATACCATCAGGTTAAGTTTGAATAACAATCCACACCGCCTAGTGCTGCGTTGAAGATGCTTCTGCAATATCCAGAATATAAAAACTTTGTGACATTTTTGGCTTTTTTGACAGAGAATCCTGCAGTCAAGGATCCATTGTAGACCTGATCCACGTCCTCCGGTCCAGAGGGTTCCGCTGGACGTGTACAGACAGTGATCCGTAAGTGACATCGGAAGTTTTTCTCACATTGAGAAATTCTGGAAAGTTTCACTAGAGGAATGTCATCATCCAGTATCATAGTGTCGGGTTGTGCTCATTACGTAACCCATTATTAAGAACTTTGATGAAAACTATGAAAGGACATTTCGAAATTGAGAAGATTTGGACTATCTTGATGTATCATTTAAATCATTCAATTTAAATAGTTAGAAGACAACATTGAAGATGCATGGATAGTTAAACAATACAGCAAAAATTTTTCATTTATTCCCAGGACCCTGATGATCCTCCAGTGTGTGCAGGACCTCACACGACCCTACTGCCAGAGACATGCAAGCATCCTGCTGCAGCAACAGAATCTTACATCCAACTGAACTGGTTTATTATTGAAGCTCAGAAAGGGTTAAATTAAGTTGATTTTTAAAGAGAAACTTAAGGATTTGCCTTTCTAAATATCAGAAACTTGCATTCGTAGAAATTGTGTTCATTGAAGTCATTTGAAGGTGTAAGGAGGAAAACCCTTTGAAATGTGTTTTTAGTGGCACAATTTTTATGTTATAAATTATTGGATCTGGTTGATCTGGTTGATCTGATCGTGAATCTGTGTTTAATGGATCCGAGATGCAGGCTGGAGACAACAAAATGAAAGAAAAAGATCTGACATCAGCATTCAGGGAGCCAGGGGCCCAACCAACCAAGTTTGCAAAGCTTTTATACAGTTTGGTTCCACATCAAAAGACTTTCTGCTTGTATTCATAACAATGTTTGGTTTGGCCCCAAAGTTCCTTAGCTGATGTTGAACTTGAGTGTGTTTTCATAACTGAAAGAATTAACAGACAAAAGTTAAATACATGTTCATGCCTGCAAACTCTTCCTCAATGCCCCATCAACTAGTTACACCTGCAACCGATCCTTAATCCTCAAACCTGTTCCCTGTTCTCTGTGTATTTATACTTCAGTTCCTCTTGTGTACTACCGCTCTGCTCCAGTTAAATAAAGATTAGTTTTGTGTTGCTGCTTCCTGGATCTCCTCACCACATCTGGGTCCTCAGCCACACTCTGACAGTTTAGCGATAAAGTCTGAAACAAAGACCTAATGAGAGTTAGCGCTCTGAGTGAACAGGAACAAATCTCCGCTACCAAATTTTACCTCAATATTTTTAAAATCAACTGAGGTTAAGCTAGGGCTGGACGAACTGGAAAAAAAATACATCAATAAAATAAAAGGCATATTGATTGGTGTCAATAATTATTGATAACTGTAAAAATATGAGAAAATATACTTTCAGTGCAGCCCTGGCTACTTTATGTCAGTACTTTATGATAAAACAACTTGGTTCTCTGCAAATGAATTGAACGACCGCAGTTTGTTTTTGTCAGACTTGTAAAAATCCAAATGTTGCCATGCTGGTGAACTATTCAAACAATTTTTTGGGCTTATTTCCTTTGCAACTTTCATCCGCACTTCTCCCAAGTCTGTATCGGTGTTACCCAAAATCCATTGCTGTGGGAGAAAAGGCTTAAGTGCCTTTTTCTGAAAATATGTATTTTCAAATGAAAATCATTAATTTTAGGATGACTGGTTGATGCTCTGAAACTTTTGAACAAAGCAGCGATGAATGTAAAAAACTAATTTAAAAAAATAGCACAGCAACAAGCATCCCGGCATGTCTGTCCCAATCCGGCAATTATTTGCACACTCATGTACTACTCACTGGAAGCCTTAACGTATTTCTCAGTACCAAAGAACCTTGCCTTGCCTTGCCCCCGCCCTGGTTGCCGAGGAGATACGTCATTGGGAGCCGCCAAGATGTGTTCCAATGTTCATGTTCTAGTGAGGCGTGTGTTCTCCGTTTGTTAGTCGTTTGGCTACTGAGCAAGGATACACGGGAGGTGTCTTGTAGCCTAGCCTTGGTCAAAAATTACCCAAAATACACTGCGGTATTTTCTAAAGGATGGCGGATCAGATGCCAGCAGCTACTTCGGGGACAATTTTCTAGTTTTAAAGTAAGTCAACTAATTTAAAATGATTTTTTTAGATCCAACGAAGTTATCTATGGTTGGTTAGTTGCTTACAGTAGTAGTCGCAGTTTTGTTGGCTAGCGGGAAGTAGCTCACTTATATTTTTAATTTAACAAATATATGCACAATTTAAATTGTTAAAGGCTCGTTATACATTTATATTGAAACTAATGCGTATAAAATGTAACGATGTCTCCCGTGTCACGTGACATTACGTGACCGCTGTGGAAGACGCGGTCACGTGATGTAAGTCTGTTCCAGTTTTCTTTGACCAAGGAAGGACGGTGCTGGTAAGTAAGGTGCCTGGCCTCACAAGACATCGCCTCGCAAGGCCAGGCGCCTTGACACTGAGAAACACCCTTACTGTGCACTTCCTCCAAGTGCCCTTCACAGAAGACCGCAGGGTGCAGTGCGAGTATAGGAATTGGACCTCTGTTTGGGTTTGAGAGGAGAAGGCTTGGTAATGCCTGGGCCTGTGATTGTGATTGGTTGAGGAAAAAGTGATGACTTTAGTATTAAACCTGATAGGCTATTATGATAAAACAAAGGAAACTTTTTACTGAGGTTTTTATTGTCGCTTTTTCTATGGCACCTCACCTCTATCGATAGTTAAGTATCATTATTGAATAACTGTCCAGCTCTAGTTAAAGCCATTCTGCTCTACAGTCATCAGCTGTGTGATACATTTGGCTTCAGCTGACAAGTGTGCCTCACGCACACGCACACACACACACACACACACACACACACGCACACACACACACACACACACACACACACACACACACATACACACACACACACACACACACACTTCAACTTCTAATGGTGAATTTTACTCTTCAGTATGGCTGTTGATGTAGACTGACACTTCTGAAATATAATTTCTAAAATGTACTAAATGTATTATTATTATTATTATTATTATTATTATTATTATTATTATTATTATTATTAGGGTATGTTAAGCATTAGAGCAAAGATTCACCATAAAACAATTTTTACTAACCCCCACAAAAAATCCCATTGAAAGATCTGTGAAGACCATTCTTATGACGATTGTTTTATTGTTTTCTTTTTTTTTCATGTGAAAAGATTGGACTTAAAATTTTATTGTACATGTTTATCCATTTTAAATCCAATAAAAAATGGACTGAAAAAGTTCAAAGTCACATTTGAAAGTGGACTTGGGACTTATTTTCTCCAACTTATTCTTCTAAGTTGTTAGCTTAAGTCTAAATGATTTTAGATAAATACTTTGTTTTTGGCATTTCTACCTTGTTGTGATGTCATATTGAGCCCTGTTTGATGTGGACTGTGTCTATTTGCAGAGCGAGCTCGCGCGCGCATTTGACACCGTCTCGCGTGCGCTCTCCAGTGCTCGCCCCGCTGTTAACAGTTGGAGCGCGAGAGAGGGTGGAGCTGCAGTCAGCCCGAGCACTACTTGGAGCGCGAGCCTGGCAGAAGTGATCACAAACAGCTCTCTAGATAGATTTCTGAATTTGAGGGCTTTAAAATGGAGCGTGGTGAGGTTGGTGATGTGAGGAAGAAACGGAGTAAATGGGCCATCCCCCTGGTACTGCTCGTGGTTCTGGTTCTGCTCATTATCATCGCCGTGGTGCTGGGAGTGACTCTGACTGGCAGACAGTCAGCTGGACTTAAAACGGATTTTCTGAACAGGTGCCAAAACTTCAAAGGGTAAGTGTTGCAATTTTCATTCACTTTGAGAGGAAAGCCGCGATATACATGTTTACATACACTTGTAAAAAATATAATTTAATGGCTCTACTGAGTGTCCCGTTATTTCTAAAACTCTGATTTTTCTCTGATAGAGTGATTGGAACAGATACTTCTTTGTCACAAAAAACATTCATGAAGTTTGGTTCTTTAATGTCTTTATTATGGGTTAACAGAGAAAAGTGATCCCATTTGCTGGGTCACAAATATACATACAGCAACATGAAAGTTGGAAAATATCATCTAAATGTTTCGATAAAAATCTAAATATATAAAACATAAAAATCCATCAATCCATTTTCTTCCACTCATCTGGAGTTGGATTGCAATGACAGCAGCCTAACAGCTACTGCACACTGGAAGCAAAAGAGGCGCAGAACAGCAGCAGAACGGTGTACTCACGACAACCAGTGCACTGAAGTGCACACCAGGAAAGTCTCAGCAGCAAAGTGGCTTCTCTGCCATGCCATTATGGTGTTTTATGCAATCCACCATTAAATCAAAAAGAAGTAAATCACGTTTGATATTGCTGTTTGATGTCATGTATGATGTTGTTCCTCTCCATTGCCATATATATATTTGTACATACATATATATGCAGGAAACCTCCGCTGGCTCATTCTTCTCGCAGATCAGAGGCGGTAGGCGTATTTTCAGCTGCCCAATCAGTCCGTAGTGTCGCCTCGGTCCCAGTCTGACCCCTGGAGAGGAGGTCAGAGAAAAAGAGTGGCCTCGGCACTGAAAACGTGACTCGGACCAGTGTGTGAAACCAAATTCTGGTGCCGTTCGGTACCATATGGGCCCGTGTCGACGCTAATGTGTAAACGCCATATGAGCTGCCTCTGGAGTCCCACAGGCCAAAAATACCTGATAGGACTCTTTCTTCAGCTTGACAGCATCCCTAACTGCCGGTGTCCACCAGCGGGTTCGGGGGTTGCCACCATGACAGGTACTGACGACCCTGTGGCCACAGCTCTGGTCGGCCACCCCTCTCTTCGGATGCACGGACTAGTATGCCCACCCCTGCTTGGCGCCACTTAGTGAGACAAACTCCAGAGTGGTAGAGTGTCATACCCCTCTCAAGGAAACGGGTTCCGGAGCCACCAGGCTCTTTCCAACGTACCCCACCACCTCCAGCCCCGGCTCGAGAGGGCGGCCTCGATGACCCGCGTCTGGGCGAGGGGAAAATCTGATTCCATTTGTGTTTTTCTTCATAAGGAGAATTTGGGCTGCTTGCCACGGGTGACCCTACCAGAGGCATAAAGCTCAGACATCTTAGCTCCTAGGATCATTGGGACACTCAAACCGCTTCACCACAGTAAGGTGGTAGCCCAGGGACTTCAAATTTTAAAATACATTTTTAATGAAGTTGATTGAAATTATATATTTAGATTTAAGTCTAAATACTCTATACACATAATATATACATATATATATATATATACACACACACAAAATATATACATACATATATATATATATATATATATATATATATATATATATATATATATATATATATATATACACATATATATATATATATATGATCTAAATATTAAAAAATAAAGAAACTATTCTGAATGAAATGAGGTTACATATAAATTAGAAAACACTTGATCAAAAAATTAGTAGAATCAAATCCAAAATATATTAAATTAAGTCTAAATTAGAATAAAACTTAAGCATTTAATGTCAACTCTAAATATTAAAGAATCAAACTGAAAATGATTACATTGTTAAAGTAATATGTGAAATAAATCTAAATTATATTACTTTTCTAAATGTCCAAATAATTGGAATGAAGGACTAAACTGTGCATTTATGTGCTTTCAGGTACGACTGTGAAAACATATGGAAGACGTTCAAACAAGTCTTCGTGAACCGGGATCCTTGTAATGTTTCTGAGGAAGCCTACGATCCTCTTATCGCTGCTGTCCCCTTCAAAAGATTATGCAACCAGGTTCAAACTCCCTCACATCAATCCATAAATCTTCCTCTGGGCTGAACAGAAATGTTCATTAAAAGTGATGTTTTTTTACTCTGTTTTGGGATTAGACGATGTTGTGGAGCAAAACCAATAAAGCCGTCCATGAATTAACCACAGGGAGAGATTGTCTCCAGACGATAGAGGACACCGTCCTGGGGTCGAGCCTGAATAATCTGAGCTGGTGTGGGATGAAGGGAAGCGAAGGTGAGATTCTTGAAGAGCGTCAGTCTCGCTGGTCCAAAGGCTCTATAATTATCATCTGGGACTGTAATAAATAGGACACACACGTGTTATTAGTTTGTTTTGTTGGTACATCCTTGTGTTTCAACATCTCAAAGCTCAGCTTGGCACTTTTTATTTTTCAAGCAGTTTTGTGTCACGTAAAAACGACTAACTTAACTTGTCTTTTGAAGCCTTTATTTTCACGTTTGTTTGTACGTCGTTGCCACAGAAACGTTCACCACCGGGTGTCCTGAATGGAACGAGTGTGTGAACAACTCCGTTCGCTCGTTTTGGAGGAGAGCCTCGGCCGCGGTGAGTCCCAAACTCGTTACAAGATGTTCCTGAGAGAAGTGTCCCAGCTGTGGGGGAACATCTGTGCTGATCTCCTGACTGTGATGGAGAGGTAGAAAGGGGGAAAGGTTGCACTGCCTGGATGTGCATGAAAGAGGCTTTGTGTCGGTCTCCATGGAGCTGCTCCCTCCTGATGGAGCAGCGGCCCACACACTCACAGAGAACCGGTCTGGGTTCTGCTGCAGAGAAACACTTAAAACAGCCTGAGATCGAATGCATGAAATATGTTGTTTTTAATAAATTACTCAGCACAAATTCACCTTTATACTATCCAACAGATTAAATGCTGCTTGTATAAGGTCTGAAAATCATTAGGAGGTATTGATGTAAACAGTAAATTCTCACTTCAGTTAGAAAACACTCAGATTTTTACCTTTTTCTTCTAAAAGTTTACAGAAACATGAGGAGGTACCACCTGTTAGTAACTAAAGTCTCTAAAACACGAACTCTGGGTCTTTTAGGTGTTACGTAATCCTCTAAAACTCTGATAAACACTTTTGGTGATCAACGATTTTGAGTCAAAATTCAAAATATCCAATAATATGAGAATAAAAAAGTAAAATTTTGATGCTTTTATTTTGTTAAATTCACTGTTACTTTCCTGGTGTGTTAGGGTTAGGGTCAGCTGAGCAGTCATGATTTTTCATATTGACCAAAATAACTGTCATTTATAAACCAGCAGTGATTCACATAAATGTCAACTTTCACATCTGATGAAAAGTTATTTTCATGTCTATTTATTTATCTTAACTGTTAGAAACCAGGCCTGTTTATAACAACAAAGCAGTCTTTTCTAGTGCTGATGACCTCTTACCAACAAGTAAAACTTACGGCCACCAAGCTGATCAACATTAGCAGGTAAATAAATAGTATAACTGAGTAGGGGTAGACCGATCTAGCGGCCTGCTGATATATAGGGCCGATGTTTACCGTTTATCGGCCGATGCTTGTCCTTAGTAAAGCTGATTTATAGTCAGGTGCATCCTCGGGCAGTTTTGGGCTGTTGCTGAATTGAATTGTATTGTATTTTTATGTTTACTAATAACATCTTCGTCTTCGTCTTCGTCTTCGTCTTCGTCTTCGTCTTCCTCCGCTTATCCGGGTCCGGGTCGCGGGGGCAGCATCCCAATTAGGGAGCTCCAGGCCGTCCTCTCCCCGGCCTTGTCCACCAGCTCCTCCGGCAGGACCCCAAGGCGTTCCCGGACCAGATTGGAGATGTAACCTCTCCAACGTGTCCTGGGTAGACCCGGGGGCCTTCTGCCGGCAGGACATGCCCGAAACACCTCCCCGGGGAGGCGTCCAGGAGGCATCCTGACCAGATGCCCAAACCACCTCAACTGGCTCCTTTCGATCCGGAGGAGCAGCGGTTCTACTCCGAGTCCCTCCCGAATGTCCGAGCTCCTCACCCTATCTCTAAGGCTGAGCCCGGCCACCCTACGGAGGAAACTCATTTCGGCCGCTTGTATCCGTGATCTCGTTCTTTCGGTCATTACCCAAAGCTCATGACCATAGGTGAGGATTGGGACGTAGATCGACCGGTAAATCGAGAGCCTGGCTTTCTGGCTCAGCTCCCTCTTCCCCACGACAGATCGGCTCAGCGTCCGCATCACTGCAGACGCCGAACCAATCCGCCTGTCGATCTCCCGATCCCTCCTACCCTCACTCGTGAACAAGACCCCGAGATACTTAAACTCCTCCACTTGAGGTAGGACCTCTCCCCCGACCCGGAGGTGGCAAGCCACCCTTTTCCGGTCGAGAACCATGGTCTCAGATTTGGAGGTGCTGATCCTCATCCCAGCCGCTTCACATTCGGCTGCGAACCTACCCAGCAAGAGCTGAAGGTCAGAGCTGGATGAAGCTAGGAGGACCACATCATCCGCAAAAAGCAGAGACGAGATTCTCCTGCCACCAAACTCGACACACTCCACACCACGGCTGCGTCTAGAAATTCTGTCCATAAAAGTGATGAACAGAACCGGTGACAAAGGGCAGCCCTGGCGGAGTCCAACCCTCACTGGGAACAGGTCCGACTTACTACCGGCTATGCGGACCAAACTCACGCTCCTCTGGTAAAGGGACTGAATGGCCCTTAACAGAAAGCCACCCACCCCATACTCCTGGAGCGTTCCCCACAGGGTGCCCCTGGGGACACGGTCATAAGCCTTCTCCAAATCCACAAAGCACATGTGGATTGGTTGGGCAAACTCCCATGCCCCCTCCATCACCCTTGCAAGGGTATAGAGCTGGTCCACAGTTCCACGGCCAGGACGAAAACCACATTGCTCCTCCTCTATCTGAGATTCAACTATCGATCGGACCCTCCTCTCCAGTACCTTGGCGTAGACCTTTCCCGGGAGGCTGAGGAGTGTGATCCCCCTATAGTTGGAACACACCCTCAGGTCACCCTTCTTAAAGATGGGGACCACCACCCCGGTCTGCCACTCCCTAGGAACTGCCCCCGATGACCACGCAATGTTGTAGAGACGTGTCAACCATGACAGCCCTACAACATCCATAGCCTTGAGACACCCAGGACGAACCTCATCCGCCCCCGGGGCTCCGCCGCTGTGTAGTTGTTTGACTACCTCAGCAACTTCTGCCCCCGAGATCGGACAGTCCATCCCCAGGCCTCCCAGCTCTGGTTCCTCCTCGGAATGCGCATTGGTGGGATTGAGGAGCTCCTCAAAGTATTCCTTCCACCGTCCGACTATAGCCTCAGTTGACGTCAGCAGCTCCCCATCCCCACTGTAAACAGTGTGAGCGAGTTGCTGCCTTCCTCTCCTGAGGCGCCGGACAGTTTGCCAGAACCTCTTTGGAGCCGATCGATAGTCTTTCTCCATGGCCTCACCAAACTCCTCCCACGCCCGAGATTTTGCCTCGGCAACTGCCACTGCTGCACCCCGCTTGGCTATCCGGTACCTGTCTGCTGCCTCCGGAGACCCACAGACCAGCCACGCCCTGTAGGCCTCCTTCTTCAGCCTGACGGCTCCCCGAACCTCTGGTGTCCACCAGCGAGTACGTGGGTTGCCACCACGACTGGTACCGGCCACCTTACGACCACAGCTAGCAACAGCCGCCTCGACAATCGCAGAGTGGAACAAGGCCCACTCGGACTCAATGTCCCCCACTGCTCTCGGGACGTGGTCAAAGCTCTGCCGGAGGTGGGAGTTGAAGACCGTCTTGACAGGTTCTTCTGCCAGGCGTTCCCAGCAGACCCTCACTATGCGTTTGGGTCTGCCAGGTCTACGCGGCATGTTCCCTTGCCATCTGATCCAACTCACCACCAGGTGGTGATCAGTTGACAGCTCCGCCCCTCTCTTCACTCGGGTGTCCAAAACATACGGCCGCAGGTCAGATGATACGACTACAAAATCTATCATCGACCTGTGACCTAGGCTGCCCTGGTACCAAGTGTACCGGTGGGCATCCTTATGTTCGAACATGGTGTTCGTTATGGCCAAACTGCGGCTTGCACAGAAGTCCAATAACAAAACACCGCTCGAGTTCAGATTAGGTGGGCCGTTCCTCCCAATCACACCCCTCCAGGTCAAGCTGTCATTGCCCACGTTAGCATTGAAGTCCCCCAGCAGGACAATGGAGTCCCCTGATGGAGCAATATCTAGCACTCGTCCCAGGGACTCCAAAAAGGGTGGGTACTCTGAACTGATATTTGGCCCATAAGCACAAACAACAGTCAGGACCCGTTCCCCGACCCGAAGGCGCAAGGAAGCTACCCTCTTGTCCCCCGGGGTAAACCCCAACACACAGGCAGAGAGTCTCGGGGCTAACAAAAAGCCAACCCCAGCCCTCCGCCTCTCACCCGGAGCAACTCCAGCAAAGTAGAGTGTCCAACCCCTCTCCAGGTCTCGGGTTCCAGAGCCAATGCAATGTGTCGAGGTGAGTCCGACTATATCTAGCCGGTACCGCTCAACCTCTGCCACAAGCTCCGGCTCCTTCCCCGCCAGCGAGGTGACGTTCCATGTCCCAAAAACTAGTTTTCTTGTCCGGGGATTGGACCGCCAAGGCTCCCGCCTTGGTCTGCCACCCGATTCGCATTGCACCTGACCCTTCATGTTCCTCCTGCGGGTGGTGGGTCCACAGTTGGACGAGCCCATGTATCCGGTTCGGGCTGGGCCCGGCCGGGCCCCATGGGCGAAAGCCCGGCCACCAGGCGCTCGCTCACGGGCCCCAACCCCAGGCCTGGCTCCAGGGTGGGACCCCGGTAACCCTCCGGGCCGGGTACTCCGACTCTTCGTTTTAACCGCCATGAAAGATCCTTCGATCTACTAATAACATCTGCATAATAAATACTTTAGGTTTTTAGGTATCTGACTTTAACACTGAGCAGTGCACAAAGTTAAAATTTAACAGTTAGTTAAATTCAGAGTTTAGAAATGGATTCAGCTTCAGAATTTTTGTGCTAAAATGTATTTTGTGATATTTTAGCATGAAAATAAGGTGGAAAATGTCTAAATATTAGCCTTGGGTATCGGCCCATAAAAATTGCCAGTACATATCGGCCATGGGCTGGCCATGTCTCCCGTATCGGTGTCAATAGAAAAATCAATCAGTTTCACAGATACTAGGCTTGATTCCATTATACCTGGATAATTTTACCCGACCTTCGCAGCATTTGCATGTCTTCAATTCACCGACTCTGTCCCAAAGGACCACTGTTCGGGACATTTCAGGGACTAACCGAGAACCTGAGCTGGGGTCTATGCGAAGTCACTGGACAAGACTTGGGGTTAAATCATGCTGATTGGTTGTACCTCAGTAGGAAATGATACCGGCTGATGTTGACAAACAACCAGCAGCTGTAAAATTGGAAGAGTTTCTCGTGAAGCTCAATGGAAGGAAAATAAAACACAGTCATTTCTAAACTCCCAACGCTTACAAATGTTGCCAAAAATCCCCCACAATACCATACTTTTCACCATTTTGTGCTCTACAGAGCACTGTAAAAAAGTGCTTCTTCTGGTCATTCAATGCCACTTTTAACGTCACACAAGCTGCCCCAAATATATTAAATTATTGCCTAATTTGACAGAGTCAAACTTTTAATATTGTCCATGGATGTCGTTTGGCACTGATCAGTGACATCACAGCTGCAGTTGCGATATGCTGATGTCTTAGCAAAGTCCTAAAAAGGACCATCTTGTGTGGAACGACGAGTCATCGTATTCCCCCCAGCCAGAAATGTCCCAGAACTCCTATAGCGGAAACACGGCTATTAAGGTAGTATGAGTTAAGGTGTTAGCTGAGAGCGAATCCCAACACATGAACAAATCTGAATTGTACTTCTTGTGTGCAGTTTGCAGAGGCGGCTTGTGGTGACGTTAGCGTGATGCTAAATGGTTCCATCTCCACGCCGTTTAATCCCACAAGGTTCGTCTGATGGTTTCAGGATCCACCATCTAAACATAAAAAGCTCTCTTCTGAGATATTAAGCTGTCCTCCTTTACTACCTTCAGTGTTTTTGCCAGCATCGAGGTCCCGAGACTTAACTCCACCAAGGTGAAAAGCCTGAACATTGTTCTGGTCACTAACTCTGTGTAAGATTTCCTTTTTATTCACTTTTTTTTCCTGCATTTTTTTAATGTTTTAATATGTAAAAGCTCATGCAAGTTTCATTTATTCATCTTAGACTGACTCATTTGACGGGAAATTGATCCTCATTTCCTTTTTGTGTATTTAGATCAAATTGCAGCAATGCCTCATTACAGAGCTTAAAGACAAAGCTGGATCAGAGAATTGTTTATACCTGCAAGGAAGTGACAGAGTGAGTAAACAAATGAATTTAAAATGAACTATTTACCTCTGATTTAATCGTATTTGATCTTGTTGCAGATCTCAGATCACCGATTGCAGCGCCAAACCAGACTGCGGGAGATGCTGGTGATCACACCAAACCAGGCAGAAATAATCGACCCAGAACAGAGATTTATCTTCTGTTTTTTTTTTTTTTTTTTTTGTTAAATGTCGTCTGAACTAAACATACCTTTATTGGTGTGGGCCAGTTTAACAAACAGTCGTGTTTTTAAGAGTCGTTTTGTTTCTCTCATGTGATTGTTTCAAATACTACAACAGGGATTAATGCTGAAAATCTCTGATGGAATGTGTTTTATTTTTGAACAAAATAAATGGATCTGAGGCTTTTTAAAGTGACTTAGTTATTTCTGAAATATTTTTCAAATAATCAGTTACCAAACCTTGGAGGTGTTTTTAATTGATTTTTATGTTTCTATTTATAAATTTCAGTGCTGTGAAACACCCAATTGGGTCTTTTTTGTGTTTTTGTGTGTTTTATGGTCATTAGGTTTATAGAATGGTCCCTATGTCCTCTCTTGAGTAGGGTTTTGAGAAACCATCGAGTCTAGGTGAGTGTGGTCAAGCCACTGCGTTTGCCAGCCAACAAACTGCTGCCACCTTGATTTCAAAAGATAAACTGCATGTTTGCAGCATGTACATGACTTTTTCTGTTCTTGTGGGCTAACCAAGCCCCCACAATGCAGCTCTAAAATTGTTCTCAACCCGAAAGTACCAAAAATTGCAGTTCCACCCTCATCCGCGACCGCTGGGGGCTGGTGTCAGAAGCGAGCAAATCCTCATTGACTCCCATGTTAAAAATACCAATTTCACAGCAGAAATAAACATGTTTACAGCCTGGTACCAAAACATGTTTTTTGTTTAAATTATCTAGTTTACACTCATGACAACTCTGAGGGGGGTGAATTTTTTTCTCACTCTTCTGTTTAAGTGTAATAAAAGCCTAAAATTCTGTATAATTAATGAGCATCCAATCCACGTGACCACAGAGCTACCTCAGTGGAAAGGCCTCAGTAGCAGTAGAGCCTCGGCCTGGCTTGGAAACTGTTCCGGGATTTTGAGTCTCTGTGTTTGTGTATTCTTTTTTGGATATTTTTTGTGCAATTGTTGGACAAAATGACTTGCTGTGGCATTAATTGCACTAATAGAGCGTCCAAGGAGTCTCCACTTCATTTTTTTCGGTAAGTGAAATTATATTTATGTATTTTAGGTCACTGCCGAGCTGAGCTTAGATTTTAACATGTACTGTTTAACCATGAAATTTAAATGTAATAGGGTAAAACCCAGTGCATTTAACATAATGCTGCACTTTAGAAAATGGGTTGAAATATAACATGTTGGTGGAGCTGGGTTCCGACTATCGGCTTGTGGAGCTCTCGGGAGACCGATGTTTTCCACCCGTTCTCCCCTCCCCGCAGCTCGGCGCATCTCTGTCTGATCGCGGCTTCTGTCTGCTGCGCGGGCTGCCGGCTTTCAGCAGCTTTCGGGAGACCTCTGTGTTCCACCAGGTTTTACCCAGCGGTCAGCCCAGCGTATCTCTGACTCAGAAGCTCTGGTGTTGTGCACAGTTAACTCCGGTTGTAGCTAGGTTGCTACCTCCGTTAGCTTTGGGTTAGCTTCAGGTTAGCTTATAGCTAGTTCGACCGGGTGTCGTCAGTTGATCCCAGCCTTACAGCCCCACCCTCAGCTCCACCTCTCTTCCCTTTCTGGAATTGTCTGGGCTTGACGGAACCTGTGACACGGTCAAAATGGCGGTGGTGGCCATCTCCCATTTAGCCTCAAAAATGTGTTATTGGAGTCTATGGAAACCCATTGTCCAATATTTATATGTCGATGGGGCTAACTAATGGATAATCTAATCAAGACCAAGATCTTTAACTCCAATCTCAAAAATCTCTTTGCTCCTGCCAGCTCATTAGAATAAAAACTGTATTTTTAAGTGTTTGCAAATGTTTTATTCACTTTATCATTTCCTTTTATGACAAGTGACATCATAAAGTTTTCACAGACACAAACTTTGACCCATGGCGAAATGCACTTGGACACTTGCGACATTGCAAACTCCTGAAACCTATTCCACAGCTGCACCTTTAAAGTGTATCTCATATCTGAGTGTTGTTGTTTCACCAGCAGTGCTGCTTTCTTCTTGAACTGCACAGTTCAGAGTAACATTCTGGAAGAAATGCCAGGCTTTCGTAGCCGGGCAAGCCATATGTGAAAATGATGTATTGTCTGGCTACGACCCATAGACAGAACTCAGTCATGGCACTGGGCGGAGATCTACAGCTGTCTCCCAGACTGTCTCTGCATGCTAATTGAGAACAAACAACGTGACATACTCACAAATGTCAGTTAACGGGGTAGTCAGACCCGGCGCCAGAGGACTTCACCTGGAGGGGCAGTGGGTTTTTCTGGGGGGGCCCAGTAAACCGTGTTTTTTTCAACCCCTTTGCATGTTTATAATCTGTCTGGTGGACGTTACATACATATAATTCTGGGTCAAATCCGTCGTTTTGCATCACCAACTTGTTCTACATAACTAACTGAAAAGCTAAGATTCTTCATTGTTTTATTCCGATTATGTATGCAAATTAAAGATGCAATCAAAACTTAAGACAAAGTAACCAATTTTACTGAACCAATACTTGCAACTCACCGTTCTTAGCTGCGCCTGGGCACCACAGAGTCACCATCTCAAAACAATCCTAACGTCCAGTTAATGTTCTCCAATAACATACTTAGTCCAAAAGTCTTCTTCCAAATCCTGCCCTGCAGCTTGATACCTTAGTAAATTCTTCTTTTTGCACGTATTTCTCATAATGTTTACATCATGAATACTAGTTAGCATCAGGTTAGCATGCTACTTCTTGGCTGCGTGCTTCTTCTTCTGGGTAAACATTGACTTGGTGCGTTACTGCTACCAGCTGGTAAGAAGTGTAACCTAGGTCTTCTAAACAAGATTTAGAAAATCTAGACTGTTTTCTTTCTAAAAAGAGAACAGACAACCCTGTATTTAAGATGGAACAGTTTCAACTTTAATATGCGTTTTAAAACATTTGAATAAAAAGGACAGCAGACACCCCTGAATTCAAAATGGTAACAAAGAGTTTGATGAGGAATGAGAACTAAACTGTCTGCAGGGGAAACCGTATGCTGCATCTGTTTTCACTAAATACTCCAACCATGTTCTATTTTGGTACCATGATGAAGAAAAACTGCGTTTTTTTCCCAGAGAAAAGTCGAACTGGATAATTTTCCAGGCGCACCTGATTATGCTTATCCACCCCGACGTCATCTGAACAGCGATTTATGTTGGTGCTGCTGCCACTCGGTGGCGCAATTGCCTGCTGAGACTGTGCTGGAGGCACGGAGAGAGGAGGAACAGAAGTGCTTGTAGCTGCAACTTCTGGCTGCACTGGCCTTTTTGATGATGCGTCATCCCTGCTTGTGCTAGCATTGTTTTTCTGTTTGCTAAACCAAGCTCTGATATCCATTTTAGCAAGCTACTGTACCAAAGCGGCTTCTTCTACTGCATCTAAAACTGTCGATTAGTAACCTAGAGCGCCCTCTGTTGATTGTCTCAAGCCAATACATTTGCATGCAGTGCTGTAATCTGTCCTGGGCGGGCCAGATCGGCAAATGGGCGGGCCGGGCCCGCCCAGGCCCGGCCTTGACGCCGGGCCTGGGGGTAGTCCACCATACACAGTCGAGGATGCATTCTGTTTCTCACTAATTGACCTCTATCTGCTGGTGACTTAGAGAAAAACCCAAGTCTAAAACAAAGTTGAAACCAAGGCCGTTTCAAACGAGTTTCGTTCCTAAGCCGACGCCATACTTGTAGTTTTTCTCCATTGCAACTCTAGTGCCAAGTTCGCCCAACAAACAGAGTGCTTTTAGTTGATGGACACACAACTGTTCAGGCCAATAGTAGACCTGCTGAGGCTACAATTAAGCATGGCTAAACTGACCGTAACTACTGGAATGAAGGAAATGAGTATATCTGTGAATGGTGTGAAGTTGTGGAATTGCCTGGACAGAGAATGGAAAGAGTCAAGAACTCTAAAAGTGTTCAGTCTACACATTAAATCACGTGTGTTGAGTGGATATGACAACGGACAATTGATGTGGACATAATAATTAACAAATGTGAACAGTTACGGGACTGAAAGAACTGGTGAGGGACTGCACAAATATAAATTGATATTTAAGTTTAAAAAGGGGGCAGAAATAATAAGATTTTTCTTCTATCTGCCCTACCCTACACTTTCATTCAAATATATATTGTGTTTTCATGAATATTGTTTAGTATCTGTTGTGTTATTTTTATTGAATGAAATAAAGATAATATATATACTTCAACGGCTTGTCTAGATTTCAAGGCCAGAAATATGTAAAAACTTTTTGCTATAAATTTTGATTGGTATTCACGAAGCAGTCTCCAAAGTGCTCCGAGATGTTGGCAGAGGGTTCTCAGTTTGCTCATTTGAGTCACAGAGCCTCATTCTTCTATCGCTGGAACTTTAGATACATTTAAATTATTCTTTTGAATATAGGTCCAACACCAACTTAAACCCTTAATTCAGCTTTTATTGTGTGTGCATGCTTCCTTGCCATTTATTATGTCTCTAAATAGTTGCAAACACTTGCAACCAAGTCAGAAAGATGTAAGCAAAATGCTATATATGGTAAACGCAGAAAACAACTTTTGGTGACAATTTGCGATCAGCATTCCTAAGAAAGTTGTCAAAAAGTCTTGAAATGTTTGCAAGAGTTCTCAGTTTCCTCTCATGAGTAGCAGGAATTTTTAATGTGTTAAAAAAATTCACAAAATCCAATTTCTGTTAAAAAAATTTAAAATTAGTGTTTCTTCCAGAGTACTTGTTTCAGGGAGTGTGCTACACATTTCATTGTAAATATGGTATAGTGGTAGTAAAGGCTTTCATCATAAGGCAATTGTGTGCATCTTGATCCATTCACAATTTAGTTTTTGAGAGTCTTAAAGGATAATTAATGGGAGATATCATTTGGAGAGGTTGATTACCAAATAGCTGACTTTAAAGTAGATGAAATAGATTGTGGTATAATGTCACAATGCATTCTGGGAGGTGGCCCTAGACAAACAACCATGCATTTTGTATGGGTGGCTATGGGTCTGAGTCAGTTGGCTATGGTCACAAAGTTGTTTTATCTTCTAAAGATGTTCAAATGAGAAGGAACGGTTGTGCAAATTGGACTCTAGATACCAGAATTGGATATCGTCGTCGTCGTCTTCCTCCACTTATCCGGGTCCGGGTCGCGGGGACAGCATCCCAACTAGGAAGCTCCAGACCGTCCTCTCCCCGGCCTTCTCCACCAGCTCCTCCGGCAGGACCCCAAGGCGTTCCTGGACCAGATTGGAGATGTAACCTCTCCAACGTGTCCTGGGTTGACCCGGGGGCCTCCTGCCGGCAGGAAATGCCCGAAACACCTCCCCAGGGAGGCGTCCAGGAGGCATCCTGACCAGATGCCCTAATCACCTCAACTGGCTCCTTTCGATCCGGAGGAGCAGCGGTTCTACTCCGAGTCCCTCCCGAATGTCTGAGCTCCTCACCCTATCTCTAAGGCTGAGCCCGGCCACCCTACGGAGGAAACTCATTTTGGCCGCTTGTATCCGCGATCTCGTTCTTTCGGTCATTACCCAAAGCTCATGACCATAGGTGAGAATTGGGACGTAGATCGACCGGTAAATCGAGAGCCTGGCTTTCTGGCTCAGCTCCCTCTTCACCACGACAGATCGGCTCAGCGTCCGCATCACTGCAGACGCTGAACCACTCTGCCTGTCATTCTTCTGATCCCTCCTACCCTCACTCGTGAACAAGACCCCAAGATACTTAAACTCCTTCACTTGAGGTAGGACCTCTCCCCCGACCCGGAGTTGGCAAGCCACCATTTTCCGGTCGGGAACCATGGTCTCAGATTTGGAGGTGCTGATCCTCATCCCAGCCGCTTCACACTCGGCCGCGAACCTACCCAGCAAGAGCTGAACGTCAGAGCTGGATGAAGCTAGGAGGACCACATCATCCGCAAAAAGCAGAGACGAGATTCTCCTGCCACCAAACTCGACACACTCCACACCACGGCTGCGCCTAGAAATTCTGTCCATAAAGGTAATGAACAGAACCGGTGACAAAGGGCAGCCCTGGCGGAGTCCAACCCTCACCGGGAACAGGTCCGACTTATTACCGGCTATGCGGACCAAACTCACGCTCCTCTGGTAAAGGGACTGAATGGCCCTTAACAGAAAGCCACCCACCCCATGCTCCTGGAGCGTCCCCCACAGGGTGCCCCTGGGGACACGGTCATAAGCTTTCTCCAAATCCACAAAACACATGTGGATTGGTTGGGCAAACTCCCATGCCCCCTCCATCACCCTTGCAAGGGTATAGAGCTGGTCCACAGTTCCACGGCCAGGACGAACTCCACATTGCTCCTCCTCAATCTGAGATTCAACTATCAATTGGACCCTCCTCTCCAGTACCTTGGAGTAGACCTTTCCAGGGAGGCTGAGGAGTGTGACCCCCCCCCCCCCCCCCCCCTATAGTTGGAACACATCCTCAGGTCACCCTTCTTAAAGATGGGGACCACCACCCGGTCTGCCACTCCACAGGAACTGCCCCCGATGACCATGCAATGTTGCAGATACATGTCAACCATGACAGACCTTCAACATCCATAGCCTTGAGATACCCAGGATGAACCTCATCTGCCCCCGGGGCTCCGCTGCAGTGTAGTTGTTTGACTACCTCAGCAACTTCTGCCCCTGAGATTGGACAGTCCATCCCCAGGTCTCCAGTCTCTGGTTCCTCCTCAGAATGCGCATAGGTGGGATTGAGGAGCTCCTCAAAGTATTCCTTCCACCGTCCAACTATAGCCCCAGTTGACGTCAGCAGCTCCCCATCCCCACTGTAAACAGTGTGAGCGAGTTGCTGCCTTCCTCTCCTGAGGCGCCAGACAGTTTGCCAGAACCTCTTTGGAGCCGATCGATAGTCTTTCTCCATGGCCTCACCAAACTCCTCCCATGCCCGAGATTTTGCCTCGGCAACTGCCACTGCTGCACCCCGCTGGGCTATCCGGTACTTGTCCGCTGCCTCCGGAGACCCATAGACCAGCCACGCCCTGTAGGCCTCCTTCTTCAGCCTGACGGCTCCCCGAACCTCTGGTGTCCACCAGTGGGTACGGGGGTTGCCACCACGACTGCAACCGGCCACCTTGCGACCACAGCTAGCAACAGCTGCCTCAACAAATCGCAGAGTGGAACAAGGCCCACTGTTCTCGGGAAGCGGTCAAAGCTCTGCCAGAGGTGGGAGTTGAAGACCGCCTTAACAGGTTCTTCTGCCAGGCGTTCCCAGCAGACCCTCACTATGCGTTTGGGTCTGCCAGGTCTACGCGGCATCTTCCCCTGCCATCTGATCCAACTCACCACCAGGTGGTGATCAGTTGACAGCTCCGCTCCTCTCTTCACTCGGGTGTCCAGAACATACGGCCGCAGGTCAGATGATACGACTACAAAGTCTATCATCGACCTGCGACCTAGGCTGCCCTGGTACCAAGTGTACCGATGGGCATCCTTATGTTTGAACATGGTGTTCGTTATGGCCAAACTGCGGCTTACACAGAAGTCCAATAACGAAACCCCACTCGAGTTCAGATCAGGCGGGCCGATCCTCTTAATCACACCCCTCCAGGTCAAGCTGTCATTGCCCACGTGAGCATTGAAGTCCCCCAGCAGGGCAATGGAATCCCCTGATGGAGCACTATCTAGCACTCGTCCCAGGGACTCCAAAAAGGGTGGGTACTCTGAACTGATATTTGGCCCATAAGCACAAACAACAGTCAGGACCCGTTCCCCGATCCGAAGGTGCAGGGAAGCTACCCTCTCGTCCCCCGGGGTAAACCCCAACACACAGGCAGAGAGTCTTGGGGCTAACAAAAAGCCAACCCCAGCCCTCTGCCTCTCACCCGGAGCAACTCCAGCAAAGGAGAGTGTCCAACCCCTCTCAAGGACTCGGGCTCCAGAGCCAATGCTATGTGTCGAGGTGAGTCTGACTATATTTAGCAGGTACCGCTCAACCTCTGCCACAAGCTCCTGCTCCTTCCCGCCAGCGAGGTGACGTTCCAAGTCCCAAAAAACAGTTTTCTTGTCCGGGGATCGGACCGCCAAGGCTCCCGCCTTGGTCTGCCACCCGATCCACACTGCACCTGACCACAGTTGGATGAGACCATGTATCCAGTTCGGGCTGGGCCCGGCCGGGCCCCATGGGCGAAAGCCCGGCCACAAGGCGCTCGCTCACGGGCCCCAACCCCAGGCCTGGCTCCAGGGTGGGACCCCGGTAACCCTTCGGGCCGGGTACTCCAACTCTTTGAATTTACCTCCATGAAAGATCCTGTGAACCATTCTTTGTCTCACCCTTCACCTAAGACCAATTTGTCATGGGAGACCCTACCAGGGGCACAAAGTGCCCCAGACAACATAGCTCCTAGGATCATTAGGACACTCAAACTCCTCCACCACGATAAGGTGACAGTTCAAGGAGGAGGGATCGGATGTCAGAGAAATCTTTTTTTTATCCCATATTCAAAGCCGGCTAACATCTGCAATAAAATGACACAGCTGGAAAGGGAATGGGCCAAAATAAAGACAGACAAAAGAAATCGGTGGCAGTATTTATGTGGAGGAGCAGATTTTCAGGGTGGTACACATATATTTGTTCTTTACGTGCTGTGGACAAGAAAGGTCCTACATCCGAGAACGACGAGCCGATACTAGTAACGCTCACAGATGTGGAGTTACCCAGGAGGCAGCGTTGTAAACGAAGAGGTCCGACAGAACGTCCTAACAGCATGTCCATCCAATGTGGATGAAAGAGGCTTTTGACCTGAGGTGTTGTGTAAAATGTAGTGACACAAATATTTACCTATAAAAAGTACTTTGGGAAAATGTTACTTGAGCATTGTGAGAAATGAAAACGTGTTTGAGAAGAAAAGTTAGAACTTTGTTTCTGTCGATTTAATGCGTTCTGTCTGTGTTTTTTCAATTGTGTTTATCTACAAATAACACCCGGTTGCACTGGTGCAGTAAAAGGAGGGTAATCTGGGAACTAATTTAAACCCTCTGTGACTAAATTGTGACCCAAAAAAACTTGTATAAGAAACATGTGCCAATTTGTTTGCAATATGTTCTTGTAAATGTGTCATTCGGGGTATTTCCACCTGAAAATTCATATTTTTCTAGCATTTTGTGTCACAGACTTAAAGAAACATGCTAAGCACCACCAAAAGCCATTTATTTAGGTTTTCATTGACGTTTTGTGTTTTTAGGGAAAGACACAAGAAACATTTCACATGCTTAAAAATTGCTTAAATGTTGTATGCTCATAAAACCATCATTTACTTTTAATAACCTAAACTCAAAAGGTTTTTTTTTTTTTTTTTTTTTTTTTTTTTACAAATGTGTCTTTACAAAC
Source organism: Nothobranchius furzeri (assembly GCF_043380555.1). NCBI lineage: Eukaryota > Metazoa > Chordata > Actinopteri > Cyprinodontiformes > Nothobranchiidae > Nothobranchius > Nothobranchius furzeri. The sequence goes on along the minus strand of NC_091747.1, from coordinate 43,666,748 downwards.
ACTATTAGGCTTGCTTTCTTTTTTGTTTCTCACAAAACTCCAACCTGCTGTCACAAACTTCTGTAAATATGCAAACTGGCTCAACCACCAAAGAGAAAAGAAAGTGATCCAAACAACATTTCTCATGTGCTTTTGGGTTCATATCTCCAGACCACAGAGACAAATGCACAAAGTGTGCAGCTGCATGTGCTTCAGAGTGCTGTGGCAGGAAGAGGGAAGCCCATGAAGAAGAGCTGAACCTCCTCTTTCCTTTCTGTTGACATGATGCTGTGTCACATGTACCGTAAAAGACCTGAGGTGGTGCTGGGAACCAATGCTCGGGTTTGTCTCTGCAGAGATGCTGCTAGAAAAAGGCCCCCCTTCTGTGAAAACCACAGCATGGGCTACTGGGACAAGTACTGTAATGTCGGTAAACACCATCACAGTCTGAGTCACTGATACTGCCACTAATGCACCCCACTAATAATAATCTGTGTAGCACTTCTCAGACTGACAGAGTGCTGATGTGGTAAAGCTTTATTCATTCTTGTTGAATTGTTTGAAAAAGACACAATAAAAAAAGTTATGTTTTAATTATAATGTTAACATTAGACAATTATTTAGTCAGTTATTAAAATTACATTTATAATAGTTTTAATAATGGACTAGAAGAAGAAGAAAATATCATTTCTATAGCGCCTCTCAAGATAAAAATCATGAGACACTTCACAAAAACAAAAAATGTAAAAATATCAGAAAGAATTTAGAAAATGGTTAAAAATATATTTAAAATGAGCAAAAATAGACAATTGTGATAAAAAGATGTTAAGAAAGCGAAAGAGTGAATAGATAAGAGGGAAATCAGTGGATCCTGAGGAAGGTGGAATAGGTGGGGAGAGCAGAATAAAGAGAGAGTGGTGAAGAAGGTCACACAAAAGCCAGCTTGAAAAAGTGAGTCTTCAGCTGCTTTTTAAAGGAGACCACTGAGTCCACTGATCTCAGGCTCGGGGGGAGAGAGTTCCAGAGTCTGGAGGCCACAGCAGCAAATGATCTGTCACCTTTGGTCTTTAGCCTGGTGCTGCACAACCAGTAGGCTTTGATCACTGGACCTCAGGGACCTGTTGGGGGTGTAGGGACTAAGAAGATCACCAATGTAAGATGGTGCTTGTCCATGTAAGGCCCTATAGACCAGAACCAGGATCTTGAAATGAATCCTGAAGTTGACTGGCAGCCAGTGAAGCTGGAGGAGAAGCGGGGTGATGTGGGTGTGTTTGGAGGACTTGGTCAGAAGCTGAGCACAGGCATTCTGAACCACCTGTAGACGGTTCAGGGAGGTTCTGCTCAGACACGTGAAAAGAGAGTTACAGTAGTCTAAGCGTGAGGAGATGAAGGTGTGGAGAACTGTCTCAAGTTCAGACCGAGACAGAATGGGACTCAGCTTAGCAATGTGTCAGGACTCAGGTATCTCCCGGCTGACCTTCGGACCACAACTCCCGACATGCCCCTCATGGGGAGCTCCCAGCGTGCTCCTCGCGGGGATTCCCTCCACGTCACAGCCAAGCAAGGCTATATATGGAAGACGCCGTGACCGGCTTCTCATCTCAGTCATCGTTTCTTCCTCACAGAGATACGACCAGAGAAATAATAAAACTGTTAAACGTCTCACCTTGTTCGTCTCCTTCATCCAGTCTGATCAGCCTGACAGGATGACTGAGATCCGAGTAGATTCGACGGAGATCGATCGTCTCCGCCACGAGAACGTGCAGCTGCGTTCCATGGTAGATCAGCTCAACACCAAGGTGAACTCCTTGTCCGACCACACCCTGCGTCTATCCACGGCTCTCACGGCTCTCCAACAACAGGCAAACGATCAGCAGCAACAGATCGCTGCACTCCAGCAGCCAACCCGCTCTGCTCCTAGGGAGGAGCCCCACTTCAGCCTGCAGGAGAGGTGGAACGGGGAGACGGGGAGCCCCGATGGTCTGCTCGCCACGCTGGACATGCAGTTCGAATGCCAACCTGGACGCTACCCATCTGCGCGCTCCCGAGTGGCGCTTCTCACCTCCCTGCTCTCCGGACGCGCCGCTGAGTGGGCTGCTGCGCTTTACAATTCCAAATCCCCTGCCAGCAACGACTATGCTGCGTTTGTGTCCGCTCTCCGGAAGACCTTTGTTCCCCCCAGCAGCGAAGTGGGAGCAGAGACACACCTTCTCAAACTCCGCCAGCGAGAACGCTCGGTGTGCGCTTATGCGTCGGAGTTTCGCACCATCTCCGCCAAGCTGCAGTGGAATGACTCCGCTCTGCGGGCCGCCTTCCTGGAGGGGCTGTCACCCTACATCCGTGATGAGTTGGCGGGAAGGGAGCTGCCTCAGACCCTGGATGAGGTGGTTGATCTGGCGCTGCGCATCGACCAGCGGGTTCTGGTTCGACCCAAGTTATCCACGCGTCCACCCAGGACGCCGGTGCCTCGCCCTCGTTCACCCACGCCAGCTCCTGTACCCATGCTGGCGGAGGAGCCCATGCAGCTCAGCCACCTTCCCCCCGAGGAGAGACAACGACGGTGGCGCGAGGGCCTCTGTGCCTACTGTGGCTCTCCCGACCACCGACGCCTGGACTGCCCGCTACGATCGGGAAACGGGGGGCCCCACTGAGTATTGGGGTCGCTCAGTCTGGGTCTTCTTCTACCCCTGTCGCTACTAACCGTCTCCTTATTCCTGTCACCCTCCTCCATGGTGAGGCCTCACTCCACGTAAACGCATTGGTGGACTCGGGGGCCGCGGACAATTTCATGGACCTAGATCTGGCAAAACGCCTACGGATCCCCCTACAACCCCTGGAGAGAGTTATACCAGTGACCTCGGTGGACGGTAGGCCTCTCCAAACCTACCCAGTCCGAGACCGAACCCAGTCACTCCGTATGATCACCCAAGGCCACCAGGAGACCCTCCATTTCCTGGTCATTTCTGCTCCCTCTTCTCCTCTAATCCTGGGGTTCCCCTGGCTCCGTCTCCACGACCCTCATATTTCCTGGTCCCAGAACCGCCTGCTGGGCTGGGGGACCTCGTGCCAGACCCACCTCGTTCCTCCTCCATCCTCGGCGGGTCTTCCGGACGGGGGCCCCGGCTCCACACCGCCCCGGCTCCACACCGCCCCACCTGCCGCTGCCCTATCGGGACCTGGCCGCGGTGTTCGACAAGCGGCGCGCCACCTCCCTGCCACCTCACCGGCCATATGATATGGAGATCAAGCTGCTACCCGGAACCAGTCCTCCCCGCGGGCGCCTTTTCTCTCTCGCGCCTCCCGAGACCAAAGCGATGGAAGAATACATCGCCCAGGCCCTCCAGCAGGGGTTCATCCGACCCTCCTCCTCTCCGGGTGCCGCTGGCTTCTTCTTCGTGAAGAAAAAGGAAGGCGATCTTCGCCCCTGCATAGACTATCGGGGTCTGAACAAGATCACGGTCAAGGACCGCCATCCTCTGCCGCTCCTCACTACCGCTCTGGATGCCATCTCCCAGGCACGGATCTTTACGAAACTGGATCTCCGGAGCGCCTACAATCTGGTCCGTATAAAGGCCGGGGATGAGTGGAAGACCGCGTTCATAACACCCACCGGCCACTGGGAGTACCTGGTTATGCCCTTCGGACTATGCAATAGCCCTGCTGTCTTCCAATGTCTCATTAATGATGTCCTCCGCGACATGCTGGGACGGTGGGTGTTCGCCTATCTGGACGATATACTGATCTACTCCAAATCCGAGGCCGAACACATCCATCATGTTCGCGCCGTCCTGACCCGGCTCCTGGACCACAACCTGTACTGTAAACCCGAGAAATGCTCCTTCCATCAGCAGTCCATATCTTTCCTGGGCTACATGATCTCGGACGAAGGGATAACCATGGACCCTCAGAAAATCCAGGCGGTGAAGGACTGGCCCTTGCCAACCAGCCTGAAACAACTGCAGAGTTTTCTGGGTTTCTGCAACTTTTACCGCCGTTTTATAAAGAACTATAGCACCCTCGTAGCCCCTCTCACCTCTCTCACTCGACCAGGCTCCCCTGGCCAGCTGTTTCGTCTAACTCCCGACGCCATTCGGGCCTTCCGCCACCTGGTCACCTGCTTTACCTCGGCCCCGATCCTCCGCCATCCAGATCCTGCAGTTCCCTTTGTGGTCGAGGTCGACGCCTCTGACGTCGGCGCCGGCGCCATCCTGTCTCAAGGCGGGCCCGACGACAGGCTCCATCCCTGCGCCTACTTCTCCAGGAAGTACGGTGTGGGCGACCGTGAGTTACTGGCCATAAAATGGGCATTGGAGGAATGGAGGCAGTGGCTTCTGGGCACCACTCGGCCTTTCACGATCTGGACTGACCATCAGAACCTGACCCACATTAAATCTGCCAAGCAGCTTAACCCTCGCCAGGCTCGCTGGGCCCTCTTCTTTGAACCCTACGACTTCCATCTCGCCTACCGCCCGGGAGCCAAGAACCAGAAGGCGGACGCCCTCTCCCGCCAATTCACCCACTCCACGCCCTCGTCCGAGCCAGCACCAATCCTCCCGGAACACCGCTTCCTGGGCCAACTGAGGTGGCCGTTGGAGGAAGCTATCCAGAACGCCCTCCGGGACGACCCCGCGCCTCCAGAGACCCCCGCGGGTCGCCTCTATGTCCCCACGGCCTGTCGCAGCGAGGCGTTGTCCTGGGCCCACTCATCACGCCTGTCTGGCCACGCTGGTTTCTCCAGAACTCTTAAATTCCTCCAGCGAGCCCTCTGGTGGACAGGCATGGCGAGGGATGTGAAAGAATACACCAGCGCCTGTGACGTCTGTGCCCGCTCCAAGAACCCCAACCAGGCCTCGGCTGGTGCCCTCCGACCTCTTCCGGTGCCCAGCCGCCCCTGGTCCCACGTGGGGCTGGACTTCGTCACGGGTCTCCCGCCGGTCAATAACCTCAACACTGTCATGATGGTTACGGACCGCTTTTCCAAGTCTGTCCATTTCATCGCCCTTCCGGGTCTCCCCTCAGCCCAACGCACAGCGGAACTGTTCCTGGAGAACGTGGTGCGTCTCCACGGGTTCCCAGTCGACGTGGTCTCGGATCGGGGGCCCCAGTTCACGGCCCGGTTCTGGAAAGCTTTCTGTCGGCTGATGGGAGCATCGGTCAGTCTATCTTCAGGCTACCACCCGCAGACCAATGGCCAGACGGAGCGGGCTAACCAACAGCTGGGTCGGTACCTTCGTTGTTTTGTCTCGGCTCAACCCTCGCAGTGGCCTAAATACCTCCTCTGGGAGGAGCTGTCCCACAATCTTCACACCTCATCTGCCACTCGGCTGTCCCCTTTCGAGGTCTGCTATGGCTTCCAGCCCCCGGTCTTTGCCCACCAAGAACCCGAGGTTGCCGTTCCAGCAGCGGAAGCCATGGTGAGACGCTGCAAGAGCGCCTGGATCAAAGCACGAGCCTCCATAACCAGAGCTAACACCAGCTATGCTCACCAGCATCTCCGTCGACACCGTCCTGGTCCCTCCTATGCTCCTGGGGACAAGGTCTGGGTGTCCACGGCTGACCTTCGGGTCCGTGCCGGGTCCAAGAAACTCGCCCCTCGGTTCCTCGGCCCATACCCCATCCAAAGGGTCATCAACCCGGTCACGTACACGTTGCGGCTGCCGGCTACTCTCCGCATCCATCCCACCTTCCATACCTCCCGGCTCAAGCCCTACGTGGAGTCCTCCCTTCTCCCGCCTCCGGCTCCGGCGCCGCCTCCTGCCAGCTTCCTCGACGGTGAGCCTATCTACACCGTCCGGCGCATCCTGGACGCTCGCCGCAGGGGTCGGGGCTGGCAGTACCTGGTGGACTGGAAGGACTATGGCCCCGAGGAACGCTCCTGGGAGCCGGCTCGGTCCATCCTGGACCCTTCCCTGATCTCTGACTTCTGGGTTCGCCGGGGTCGCGCTGGGACTTCTGGAGCCGTCCCTGGACCGGGGGGTCCTGTCAGGACTCAGGTATCTCCCGGCTGACCTTCGGACCACAACTCCCGACATGCCCCTCGTGGGGAGCTCCCAGCGTGCTCCTCGCGGGGATTCCCTCCACGTCACAGCCAAGCAAGGCTATATATGGAAGACGCCGTGACCGGCTTCTCATCTCAGTCATCGTTTCTTCCTCACAGAGATACGACCAGAGAAATAATAAAACTGTTAAACGTCTCACCTTGTTCGTCTCCTTCATCCAGTCTGATCAGCCTGACACAATGTTCCTGAGATGGAAGAAGGAAGAGAGAACAAGTGAACTATATATACGGTACAGGCCAAAGTGTTGTCATTATTTTCTTGGTAGATTCTCCCTGAATGCATCAAATCTATCAATGAACACATTTGGAGCTATGTAATTAACCAAAAAAGGTGAAATAACTGAAAACATGTTTTATATTCTATTTTCTTTAAAATACCCTTTGCTCTGATTACTGCTTTGCACACTCTTAGCATTCTCTTGATGAGCTTCAAGAGGTAGTCACCTGAAATGGTTTTCCAATAGTCTAGATGGAGTTCCCAGAGGTGTTTAGCACTTGTTGGCAACAAGAGTGTGTAAAGCAGTAATCAGAGCAAAGGGTGGCTATGACATAAATAACAAATGTAAAAATAATGGGTCCTGCCTGGAAAGCCAACAAAATACAAAAACTAAAATCTTGATAGTTTTTACTCAGGGTCTGTTTGCTTCACTCTCTTATCAATGACTTAGTGGGAACATCAATAAAAGGATTTCCCAAAGGGATTGTTTTTGTTTATTTGTTTATTTTTAAACATTCTCATTAAATGTACACACACATTAGAAATGGGGTAAATTCTGATATAGGAAGTCGCTCTGGCTGTGAGAATGTATTTTGTCACACCTGAAAATGAGAGAAACTTGTTGCAGATAAGAAAATGTTTCTCTGATAAGGAAATGTCAAGATTAAATGTCAAAACCCTTTTATTAAAAAATATTTGTATAAAAAACTTTAAGACATGAAAAACTTATAAGAGATTCTGATATTTTTTAAATAGACGTTCTGTGCTTGCTGGCGTAGAAAAACTTCTAATCTAACAGATTCATGGAGACCTGTTTAAATGTTTCTCTGGTACTTGGCAAAAGATCGTTTTGTTCTGAGCTCCTCTAAGTTTCCACTTCATCACTGTTTGTAGATCTGCCTACACCAACGCCTTCTTACCACACTATGCAATATTTTTCCTCCCAGAATTAGTAAACAGAATCATGCCTGAAGTGTCTATTTTATTTATTGATATTAACACATCATTAATAGATTTATAAAACTGATGGAGAAAATGCTTTCCTAAGTCCATTTTTCCCAAGGGAAATTTGAATTTTGGCATATACATACATACATACTTTTGAAAATATTTATTGTTTTTTTAAATTAATTAATTAATTTATTTATTTATTTTCTCAATTAAACTAATAGCAACAAATGAAGAAGTAAAAGGTCATGAGTGTACCTCCATACATACACATAGTCACTCAGTACAAATTTGAGCTTGTTCCTATGTGTAGTTTCTGAAAGTATCATGTAACACTTGGATGATCAGCAGCATTAGGTCATGTGAAAATGTGTTCAGAAATGAGGATGTGCTGCCACATTGATGGGTTGAAAGGAAACAACATTGAGACACTTAGGGCATTTTAGAAACACAAGAGCCTTTTTCTGTTTTGTGCTGGAATGTTTCGTGCTCAGAAACTGACCTCAAGGGTCATTTGAACATTCAAGACACATGTCTAATTTTTTTTACAGGGGAACTCTACTGATAGTCACAGAAACATGTAAAGTCTCAAAAGCATCCCAATAATTTTATGTTAGTATAGTCAAAGTATTTTCCATCCTTTAATCCAACCAACAAGCGTACCTACCAACCAGAATACCAAGCCACCAACCAGCGTACCCACCAACATACTGACCAGCCATTCAGTGTACCAGATTATGTACCAACCAACCAACTGGTGCACCATAGAATGTATCTACAAACCAACCAGCATACCCACTAACCAACAAATGTACCTACAAACCAACCACCCAACCAGCACATCAAACAAAGTACATATCTACCAACCAACCAGCATAACAAGCAACCAGCCAGCAAACCAACGAATCTACCTACCAACCAGTATACCCACCTACCAAGCACAAGTACATGTCTACCTACCAAAAAAAAAAAAAAAAAAAAAAAAAAACAGCCAAATAACCTAACAGCATATCAACCAGATTACCATCTAGCGTACCTACCAACCAACCAACCAACCAACAAACCAGCACACACACCAACCAAGCAAAGTACATATCTAGCAACCATCAAACCAAAAAAACCAACCAGCATACCAACTGGAATACCAACTAGCATACCTACCAATCACCCAATGTACCAACCATCAATCCAGTTTGCTTTTGTTTTTATTTTATTTTATTTTTTTTATTTATTTTTTTTTATTTTATTTTATTTTTTTTTTTTTTGCCAACTGAGGTTGATTCCATGTTTCTAAATAGGACTTCCAAGAGGGAGTTTTTGCCTCTCATTTTGTGGTGCTCAATCTGTAGGCAAAGCTCCAGATTTCATGAGATTAGGTCTACTCTTGCTTTGGTTACATTTATGCTTCACAAACCAGTTGGTTACCTTTGACCTATCTTTGAACAAACCATATTAAATGGTTCACCATATATACGTTATGGTTTTTTGTTCGAAATCATCTGAAGAAGTCCACTCGCTTTCTTTGATTTATCTAAGATTGGATCTCAAAGGCAACTAATCCAGGAGAAACCAATACTTCCTTTTCTACAGCAACACCAGCATTTTCATGGAGGAACCACTGGTATGCCTAAATTAAAAATATTTAATTCCTCCAGCAAGTTCTACGTCTGACCCAGTGTCTCCCACCTCTGGAAAGTGCTTGGAAACCTCCAAAAAAGGTGACCACCTTAGTTAGCTCCTTCCAATAAGAAGCTCCTCTGAGCTCCTCATCTTAAATTAAAAGATGATACCAGTCCCCTAACAGAGGAAATTAATTTCTGCTTGAAGGTTGAATATGGGACAATTAAAAAAAAACTATATATGTGAGGCTGCACAATTATAAGTCTGAGGTGGTTGTGTGCAGTACTGGAGCTCCACAGGGTATGGTGCTCTCACCCTTTCTATTCACCATCTACACCTCGGACACATCAGCTACAACATCAGCAGCTGTCACGTTCAGAAGTTCTCTGATGACTCGGCCATTGTCAGCTGTGTGTCTGACGGGAATGACCAGGAGTATAGGTCAGTCATCATAGACTTTGTGGACTGGTGTGAGCGTAACCATCTTCGCTTGAACACCAGCAAGACAGAGGAAATGATGATTGACTTCCAGAGAAACACTCCTCCACACTCACCAGTAAACATCCAGGGAGCAGACATTGAAGTGGCAGATACTTTTAAGTGCCTGGGTGTTCACCTCTACATTAAACTTAACTGGTCCAAAAACACAGAGGCTTTGTATAAGAAGGGCCTCCTAAGGAGACTGAGGTCCTTCAGAGTTAATTCCCAGCTGCTAAAATCCTTTTATCACTTTGTTGTTGGTATTGTTATTCACTCTGCTGTGGTCTGTTGGGGTGCAGACAGCTCTGACTGAGACAGGAAGAGACTGAACAAGCTAGTTAACAAAGCTAGCTCGGTTCTGAGCTGCCCAGTGGATACAGCTGAGGAGACGTGTGAAAGGAGGATGCTGGGGAAGACGATCACCATCTTAAAACACCCCTCCCACCCACTGCATTCCACTGTGGAGACTATGAACAGCTCTTGCTGAGACAAACTGAAACATACCAGATGTAAAAAAGAACGCTACCATAGGTCATTCATCCCCTCTGCAGTAAGAGTGTGTAGTGAACCTGATTAGGCTCTTTTAATTATGTAGAGTAATGATTTATGCTCTTTTATGAAAGAGGAACCATCCTACATATTTTGTAGTTTTAAGAAGACTCAAAGGTTGTTTTCATCGATAAACTGTCGATAATATCCGTGGGTCTGTGTTTCAGTTCAATGAAGAGACAAGTTTGAAAGTTAAAAGATTTAATTATTCAAATTAAACTAATGATTTTGAAATGACAAGCATAGGAAACAACAATCAACATTGGCAACTTTGTTGAACAATCTTTAACAGTTGATATTGTAAACTTGCTCAAATAGACCTTGTGTTGAATGTGTGAAGATTGAGAGTGATGTGATGTGATTATGGATGTGTGTGTGCAAAATGTAGTGAAAATTGAGAATAAGGTGAGATGAATGTGTGTGTATCTGATTTTGCTTCAGGAAGAAACAGGTGTCTGAGTGAAAAGTGATGGTTTGAATACACTTAGGTTTTGTTGGAAAAGATGCATCATACGCTATTTCTCGTGGACTGCCTCACCGTATTCGGACCCTCTTTTAGACCCGGGACGTCAAAGGACGATATTTCATCCAGGGGTGACACCTCAGCTGGCAGAGAAGACGAAGGCGTGCTGCGACCCGGTCCAGAGATGACCTCGGTACACGTGATGAAGCGTTTGCAGATGCGCTTTCTTACAAGTGTATAACTCCTCAGTTTAACTAGTACTAGCATTATCCTGGTACACGACAACACCAATGCAATATTTAGTATGTGTTGGATTCTTGTACAATACTGGATTTACATAGTATATCTGTGTCCTTTACAGTGTGCTGCATTGTTCTGGAACCCAGGTTTTTCATTTTTATTTGTGGTTTTTAGTGGTCGAAGGCAACAAAAACAGCTTACTGCTTATGTACATATACCTTTCTTATTATTTCTCTTCAAATTATTCTCTAAGTGTTGCTGCTGTAACAAATAAATTTCCCCACTGTGGGCTCAATAAAGTCCATTCTACTCTATATTTATTTTAAGGATGCCTATTAGAGGTGTGTATAATGAAGTTACAGTATTTTCTTTAAAAGCTATATTTTATTTTAAAAAAAATAATCAAATATTTGTTGACGAGTATGACACTGGGTTTATGTTTACATCTACCAGCCAACAGAGAACACATTTGTAGGTTGCCAAACAGTCTGCTCAGCACAGCGAGCCTGCAAGTCAAGCAGCTGCTTCTGAGCCCAGAAGATGTTGTTATCCTTCTCAGAAGAGAAGGACGATAAAAGATCTAAACCAGCGTGAGTTCAGGTGAAGCCTAAAACTGTCACAAATTGGCAGCAAACCTGGTATCCCAACGGCTGGAATCCTTGATCCACAGTTGCAACTACAACCTCCACACACTAGATGTCGCTTTGGGGTTCATGTTCCATATTCAGCCTTTACGTTATAAAAATATTAATTGTTATAACTGGTGGCTGCTTTCAAAGCTGTGGAGCATTTAATAGAGAACTAACATGGTGACTTTTCTGGATAATTTTGCTTGCTTTGAGAAGTTTTTTATAGATTTGTCACTAAGTATATTTATTGACAGTTTTGCAAATTTAGTCTTCATTCCGGTCAGAAAATTACATTCTTTCTGGTATTTTTTTCTCTAACTCTGGTCTGTTGATGGGAAAACAGGAAATTATTCAATTTAAAATGTTTCTAAACTTTTTGAATCAGTAGAGACAGCAGTTTGGGTATAGGCCTATCTCAGGTATAGGCACCTGAATGCCTGTTTAAAACTTGCCCAGCGATGACTCAAAGCTCCTGTTTTAACCAACCACTCCAAGCACAGGGCATGAAGTGGATTTAGCTTTATCTGTCAATCCATTACACTTCAAATCCACCAGTTTTTACATGTTTCCATGATGAATAGTAAAGAGCAGCCATGGGTCCAGCCCCAGCTACAGCATTTACTGGAGGAGGAGCAGTGGTGTGGTTTCCCCTCTTCTTCTTTCCTGAAACATTTCTGCTCTGAGTCAAAACCTTTCAGAATGGACTGTGTACAGATTATGTGACAAGATAAAGCTTGAGAGATGTGTGTTTTTCCCCCATAGCCCTCAGATTGTTAGCATTAGTGGCTCTGAAACCATTCTGCATGTTAAATCTCCCTGGCAGTCAAAATGTGCTAACACTGATAAACATCACATGACTCAATTGTAGTTTGTCTGCTGTAAAAAGGAAAAAAAAGATGACCTTTACTTACAGACTTTCATCACAACCATGACATCCAAATATTATGGCAGGGCTATTCAATTCTGGGCCTCAAGGGCCAGTATCCAACACGTTTTAGTGGTTTCTCTGCTCCAACACACTTGATTGAGTGGTTGAGTCACCTGTGCAGCAGCTCATCAGGCTCTGCAGAAGCATGTTAATCACCTACTAATTTAAATCAGGTGTGTTGAAGCAGGGTTAAAACTAAAATGTGCTGGATACCGGTCCTCGAGGCCCGGAATTAAATAGCCCTGCATTATGGAGTCTGTTTTATTTTTAACATCCTGACTTGCATGCTCTGTTGGTTGCAAATTTAGTCAAAAATAATTTAATTATAATCATGTTTTAGGTTTATTGTCTGTATTATAAATTACTCTTAAAGTATGAGAGGATATTCATTTTAGTTTTATTTTTTTCATATATATTAGTTTGACGGGTGAAGTGCAAATATCTAAATTAAAATAGCCTCAAAACTAAATGACAAATTAGATGTAAAATGTGGGAAAATATTTGCCCACTTATGCTGCTTTTATACATTTTAAATTTGAAACAAATAAAACACAAACTAATAAAACAGCTGCGTGAACAAGAACTTTCATGTTCAGGTAAACAAAAAGTTCCAATAAGCAGGAGTTTTGATATTTAGGCCACTTTTTGAAGCCTGTCGGCAGATTTTTCTCTGAATCATCATTCGTACTGTAAACACTCGTTATTACCGCACGCGCTGGCCCATGAGCCACTTGTACTTTCCTTTCTCTGAGACAACTGCGTCAGTGGCTCTCGCGTGACCGGCTGTTCACTGAAGGGAATCCCGGCCGCTGATTGGACAGAGCTGATTTAGCCTCGTCACGTGGCTTCCTGGTTAAATTTAACAAGCGGAGCGAGGTGCTGCTAAACAGCCGCAGCTGCTCCAAGAACAGAAGCTGTTCTGGTCCAAAGCGCTCCAGAATCACGCCAATATGGTGAGTTTTGCCCTTTAATATAACTTGTTTAGTGAAATGTGATTTTATGGAAGTAGTTTGTACCGCTAACTTTTCTCCAAGCTTGTCTAAAAGTTTTTGTTTTAATTATTTATCAAGCTGGGAAAGTTTTATGACATCTATTAAAAGAGGTGTGATTATAAAACGTACTCATGTTTTTAATGTAAAATTCGGATTTAATAAATAAAATTTCAATCCTGCGGGGTATATTTTATTATTATTATTATTATTATTATTATTATTATTATTGTTGTTGTTGTTGTTGTTGTTGGGTTCTTGAGATCCTTGATAAATAGTGAATTTAATGTAAACATTTCAAGGTTGAGGCATGAACGTTTGACTGACGTGGGTGGAAAAAGCATTTTTGGGTGTTTAAAATATTAAATCTCAGATCAAAAGAAGAAAATCATGATTTAAATGAGAGAAGAAATACTTTAAAAAGAACATGTTTACATGACGCAAAATGTCTTGGAAAATAGTTTGTTGAAAATAAGAATTTTAGCTATAGTTTAAGATAGAGACGTATAATTTGTGAGTTTATTAACTCAGTATAATAATTTAAGTTTTTAAGGGATAAGGAAGTGAGATAAACATGTGAGCATCTTATGTCACCTGCTACAATGTCTGAAAGTTGGAAAGTGTTTTTTTTTTTTACTTGTTCAATTCAATTCAAGTTTATTTATATAGCGCCAAATCACGACAAGAGTTGTCTCAAAGCACTTCACATAATAAACATTCCAATTCAGGTCAGTTCATTGAGCCAATCAGAAATAATGTTTCCTATATAAGGAACCCAGCAAATTGCATCAAGTCACTGACTAGTGTCAGTGACTATACAGCAATCCTCACACTAAGCAAGCATAAGCAACAGTGGAGAGGAAAACTCCCTTTTAACAAGAAGAAACCTCCAGAGGATCCTGGCTCAGTATAAGCAGCCATCCTCCACGACTCACTGGGGATCGAGAAGACAGAGCAGACACGCACACACACACACACACACACACACACACACACACACACACACACACACACACACACACACACACACACACACACACACACACACACACACACAGACAAGTAATGTGTCTGTAGTTACATTGTGATTTCTTAGTAAATATTCTATTTGGTGAAAGATAAACTTTATTGTATTTATCCTAGTGAATCTATAATTAAACGGATAAACTAGTATTAGCACATCAAAAGTCAATGAAAACAAAAAGTTATTATCAGGAGAGTGAGAATGTTTAAGTGGTTAGCAGCAGTGTGCTAGACAATGGCCCACTCCATGGCACCACAGCTCAGCAGAACGTTGTTGTAGCTTCTTCTGGGGAGAAAAACACTTACAGAGAAAATAAAGTTAACAGCTGAAATTGTAGAAAATAGTACAGTTAAAGAGCAGATTGTAGAAGAAAGCAGTAGAGTGTGAAAAGTGGTCAGTGTGTCCTCCAGCAGTCTAAGCCTATAGCAGCATAACTACAGAGATAACTCTGGATAATCTATCCTATTTAGATGGAGGCATGTTGGAGTCAGGGCAAGGGAGAGCCGTATTTACCGACTGTACACTCCACCTCCCTGTACTCCCCCACTTGTCCAGATTTAGGCTAACATCAGATTTTAACCATAGGCCCTATCAAATAAAAATGTTTTAAGCCTATTCTTAAAAGTAGACAAAGTGTGTGCCTCACGGACAAAGGCTGGGAGTTGGTTCCACAGGAGAGGAGCCTGAGAACTAAAAGATCTGCCTCCCATCCTAATTTTAGATATTCTGGGAACCACCAGCAGACCTGCAGTCTGAGAGCGAAGTGCTCACTTAGGAAGGTATGGAACTATCAGATCACTGATGTATGATGGAGCTTTATTATTAAGAGCTTTATATGTGAGAAGAAGGATCTTAAAATCTATTCTGAATTTAACAGGTAGCCAATGTAGGGAAGCTAAGACAGGAGAGATATGATCTCTCTTTTTAATTCTCATCAGAACTCTAGCTGCAGCATTTTGGACAAGCTGAAGAGAAGACTTTTAACTACATTCTGTGGACTTCTTGAGAGTAATGAATTACATTAATCCAGTCTTGATGTAATAAATGCATGAACTAGTTTCTCAGCATCACTCCTGGAAAGTATGCTTCTAATCTTAGCAATATTCCGAAGGTGGAAAAAGGAAATCCTACAAACCTGTTTAACCTGGGTTTTGAATGACGTGTCCTGGTCAAAGATAACACCAAGGTTCCTTACTTTGTTCTCGGAGATTAATGTAATGCCATTCAGGTCAGGTGATTGACTAAGCAATTTCCTTTTCTGGATTTCTGGTACAAAGATGAGAACTTCCGTCTTGTCTTGATTTAAAAGTAAAAAGTTTAGAGTCATCCAATTTATGTCCTCAAGACAAGCCTGTAATCTACCCAACCGATTAGGTTCATCAGGGTTAATGGATAAATATAACTGAGTATCGTCAACATAACAGTGGAAGTTTATCCCATGCTGTCTAATGATTTTACCAATTGGGAGCATATATATAGTAAAAAGAATTGGTCCAAGCACTGAACCCTGTGGTACTCCGCAAGCAACCCTGGAGTATGAAGAAGATTTGTCATGTACATTTACAAAATGAAATCTGTCAGACAGGTCGGATTTAAACCAGCCTAGCACTGTTCCTTTGATCCCCACAACATGTTCAAGTCTTTCTAAAAGAACATTGTGATCAACTGTGTCAAAGGCAGCACTGAGATCTAACAAGACTAGAAAAACATCCTTCCATCCCATCCAGAACTTGTGTACAAACCTTTTCCAAATCTGTGGCTAAGCTATATATGAAAATATGATACGATTTATTTTTTGCTATGAAATCATAATTTCTACTATGATTTTTATTTATATTCCTAAAAGAAGAAACAAAACAGCTGAGTTTTTCAGCAGCAGCAAATGATGCTATTTAGTGTAATAAAGCATTAGCTGCCCGGTGCTTACATGCTAGTCCATTTATTATCATCCTAGAGTTTATTAACTAAGACTAAAGTTCTGTGTGGAGCAAAGCCAGAAATAATCATAGATACATTTTAGTGTGCACTGGTTTTCTTTTGCAAACACAAAGCAGTGTTCAGATTTAGGGTGTGTCACATCCAAATTGGTCCTGACAGAAACGAGCCATTAGCTGAAAACCATACAGGATTTATGCCATTTTAGGTTTTTGGTTAATATCTTTTTTTTTCTATTATCTTAAAATTTATTTTCAGATTCTGCGTGAAAAAGCAGTAAAGAAAATCTATTGATCAATACCACATTTAAAATTTTAGGAAAAGCGACATATTGTGAAACCAGGGATCCTTTTCAAACTTTTGCACATTGCATAACATTTATAGGAAAGGCATTCTGCACATATCATCAATTATTCTTGTTATGTCCTCTAAGGTGTATATTTGGAATGAATTATGTATGTTTAAGTAAATGTATGTTTATTTATATTAATTTTTAATAGAATATGCGAAACCCAGAATTAGTAGCTTGAGTTTTGATTTAAAATGTAAAGCTGAGATTATTTCCATTCGCTGTCTGTTCAGACAGACTCAGCTGTTAGCTTCAGAATCCCACCTTCATACATTTATTAGGATATCTAATAATTATTCACTTAAGTTACAAATTAAAAAGCTAAAATAATGTTAAAAATTAAAAAGCTAAAATAATGTACGTTAAAGGAATGTTTTGGCTCCTGACTGTAGTTTGTGTTTTGAGGCTCCCAAAAATCGTCTGGTAATTGTAATTAATTGGCCGATGTTCAGCAAAATTTAGCTAAAGACAAAAATTTTCAAGTAAATGTTTTTTTTTTATGTAATCTGTTAACTTTATGTTTTGAGATGAATTGAAACAGGAAAAATCAGCATGAGCAGGTTAGAACAGGAACCAGAAATCGGTGTTGGCCCTCAAAATCTGAATCAGTGCTTTTCTAAGTTTTCTGATTTTTATTCATTACATTATTTGAGGAAATTGGATAAAAGAAATTAATGAAATTCTGAGAAATGTTTGACCACCAGGATTTATCTGTTAGACAAATGATGTGACGTCTGGTTTTTTTTTTTTTTTTTTTTTTTTGTTTTGTGGCAGAGTAAAAACTTCATGGAGTCCACAGACCTGAAGCCCAACCGACTTTACCCAGCGTTACCCAGTTTAAAGAGGCGAGGCTCGTCTTTTCTCACCATTTTTAGTTATCAAAGATAATCTCGTCATCATTTTGCGTCTGAATCTTATTTTCAGGCTCGAGTTTTGCCTGCCGGTCGGCTCCTCTTCAGAAAAACGTCCCACATTTGCAGAGTCCCATCCTGAGAGTTTACTGGAAGATAAACCGGTTGGTGATTTACGTGACCTGACAGAATCCTGATTCTTTGTGTTCACAGCAACAGTAAAACTTCCAGAAACGTGTAAAAGGAAGTCTTGTTGCACCTCTCTGCCTGTGTGGATTTTTATACTTCCTCTTTCTTTTTTGTTGTTGTGTGTGTTCTTCAGTCAGAAGAACCGCTCGGCTCTTCTGAGAGGATGAAAGCAGAGATTCTTGTGCTCGAGGAGCAGAATAAAGAGGTGAGCACATCTCATAATCTGATCAACATGTCAGACACTTTGGGACTTCTAAGGGTTTTTGTTTTGTTTCACTCAGCTTCTCGCTATCAATAAGAAGTGGGCCAAAGAGTACAGAACCATGGAGCAGTACTACAAAAACAAGGTGAGGAGGACTTGTTTTATCACTCTGATCTGAAGTTATTGCTCTACTTTCACCTCATTTTAGTGTGCTGTTGTTTAACATCCAGGTGCAACATCTAAAAGAAGTGAGCATTCAGTCTGAGGAGGAGAAGAGTGATGAAGAAGAGCGGGAGAACACAGACAGACGAGTACAAGTGTTTCCAGACATTCACATAGAAACAGTTTATATTCCCCAAGCTCATGTTTTGATTTGATTTGACAGACGGAAGTTGCAGAGCTGCGAGCACGCAACACCACTCTGACCCATAGGGGGCAGCACCAGCAGGAGGAGATCAGACGCCTCAACAAGGTGAGACCGCGGTGAACTCTGACCTCTCTTCATCATGTTTAGACGTTAGCATCATCAGAGTGGTTCTGTTCGCCGCAGGCCTTACAGGAAGCTCTCCTCACCTCGCAGCAGCTGGGGGACGGTGGCAGCGAGACGCCGCAGGACATCTGGAAACACCAGGTGGGTTTGAGTCATCGCTTCTGTCGGAGATTTGGGGGATTCTCGTTTTCTCCTTGCTGGCAGAGAAATGCCCCCTTTAAGACTGAGCCATAATAAACACTTTCAGGTCAGAATAAAATCTAGAATGTTGCAAATTTTCTAAAGAAATAAAAGCTTTAAATCAGGCGAAAAAAGAAACAGCAAAAAAGTCGACTTTTAAAATATAAATTTTTATATCTCTTATAATTAAAGGTTACTTTGGGGTGTTTCTGTGTAACAAAGATAAGCAATGGCTCCCTGAGTGGTCTCTGTTTGGAGAAACAGAGTCTACATCCTACAGCACTGATAAGCTAACGGCTAGTCCCAGACTTCAGTGTGCAGCTGCATCCTAAAACTGCTAAAATCTCTTAAATGTTATAGCATTATTTATATTAAATTCAAATAAACATCACCAGCAGCTTTAAAGTATTTTAGTTAATCCAAGTCAAATTCACCTTGAATTTTGTACAATTTGTGCAAAAATAATTGCGTGATGGGAAACTGACGTTGTTTTGTATCTGCAGCCTTTCCAGTTCCTGTTTTACTGTAGGTTAAATCTTTTCTCACGCGCCAACTACAAAATAAAAATATCATTTTATCTTAAGTGAAAATGCAACATCTCACCTGTTAGCTTTCATGTTTTGGAGCAGAAAAAGAGCATAAAACCAAATATTTAAAGCTCAGTTTGTTCCACTGGTTTACTGTGATGCTCACCTGTTCCAGCCAGATACCTGCATCATGGGGTTGATCTGAGCTGAGGAGGAGACTCCTGTTGTTTTGTTCATCTTCATCATAATAACGACAACAGGTGCTCACATAGGTTTGTGCTGATGAACATGTCTGAGCAGCTTGACCACGTTGTTGTGTGTCGGGGAGGAAACACGACAGCAGCCACAGAGCCGTGCTGGTTTGAGCGTGTCGCTGCTCGCTGGAGTTATATCAGCTTTGTCTGGACGTTAGTTGGAAAACTTTCTCTTTCAGTCGTGAACACATTACTGAGCGGTTAAAATCTCCGTTGCTGGGCTTCAACGTTCGAAAATAGCTGAGTAAACTCGGCGCTGATTGAGAGTGTTTAGTTTGTCCAAGACAGCGGAGCTGCAGACACCGGCAGCAGACGCTGGAAAAAACACAAAGGAGGGGGCGCTTCGGCTCCGCCCTAACACCGCAAAGCATCATGGGAGTCGTAGTTTTTGCGGTAAAATCGGCCAGCGGGTCAGTTTTAATATATTTTTGATATTTATCTCGCACATAAAAATGCTCCGTGGGCCACATCTGGCCTTGTGTCTGACACGTGCTGTAAAGGGTCATTTTAGCACATGCTCGCTCAAGAAAAAGACGTTAAATATGAAAAAGTTGTAACGTATCCTTTTAAACTGTTGAGAGATTTAGGAGACTGGATCTGTAACACACCTCGTACCTTGCCGAGCTCACACTAGCCTTCAGATCATCAGTCTTGTTGGACATAAACTCTATTTACCCAAACTGATGTCATTCAGGAAGACATTTGATCTCATTTTGTGGCAAAAACAGACCTAAAAACAGCAGAAAATATCTCTTAATTGGTCAAATAAGAGCTCTGGATGTGTTTTAAAATAGAGATACGTTGAAAATGTTGCTGTTTACCTTTTATGAGTGGGGATTTAAAAAAAGGATCCAAAAGTAAAATTTCTGTTTCTTTAAAAGAGTAATTTACTTTTCATTTATCCACTTTCTGAATAATCTGTAAAATAAATTGAATAAAGTTCCTGTTTAGACCAAATGATCCTGACCTGAGATGTGAAACATGAGCGCTAAAGGTCCTGTTGAGTCTTTTTAGTCAAACTAAATGACTGCAAGTCTTCCTGTTCAGGCCGAAACCTACAAGGACGACTTTATGAAGGAGAGGAAGGACCGAGAGAAGCTAAAGTCCAAGTTTCTGGAGCTGGAGAAGCGCTATAGGAAGGTTCACAGCGAGCTGTTCGCCTACAAATCCCAGGTATCAAGAAACACAAAAGGTGTAAGCGCTCGGTGTGGGCGCCGTTGATGAAACGGGTGTTTTTGTTGCCCCAGGTGACGACGACGCCAGTGCACTGCTGTTCCTGCACAAATCGGGCTAAAAAGTAAGAAGTGGGAGGAGAAACGGCATTCTCCACAGCAACAAACTGCACTTTATAGGAAGTCTGATCCAGATCCTGGTTCATCAGGAAGCATCAGGATGGGAAAATCATCCAGTTTCTGCTTGACCACAACACTAGACGTGATGCTTTCTTCGGGAGGCGAAAAAACAAACGTTCATCAGCTTTAACTAACCGTAACAGGAACCACGCTCGGACTAAAAAACACCCATCGTTCTGAGTTCCTCAGCTCCTCTCAGGATTCTTCAGCTGCACGACTTCCTTTAAGATCTGGAGTTTGGAAAAGAATAAAACACACATGGGAACATTTGTTTTGTTCCGTATATTTATACAAATGTAAATGAATTTTGTTTTATTTATAATAAAAATAAACCACCTGATGACAAGTGGCTTGACCGGCTTGTTTGGTTGGATGACCACGATGCAGAAAAAAGCTGCTTAAAAACAGCTAAATGTCAACAAAATAAAAGTTTTCACCATGTTTAAAGAATATTATACAGTGTAACGTCACCAAATGGACTGATTTTGCGATCCTACAGTTCATATGCACGGCCAGAGCAAATAACCCAGGCTACACACGTTCTGCTGTATTCTACCCTGACAGGAGATGGAATGTCTGCACACAGGCTCTTTAATCAGATGACTTCATCAGCTGAACTGAAGCTTCACCAGATAATAAAGATGAACAGTAGCATTCATTTCCCCGAGGTTCCTCACAAGAGAACTCCTAAAATAAACGTTTATTCCCAGAAGTAAAGAAGATTTCATAATATAAGTAATCATTTTATATTTCAGAATAATCCTTGAAGAAAAGAAGATCTTACAATTAATAATCACTAAATATTGCCATGTATAATTATAAATGATGAAATGTTTCACGAATCTGTTCAGTGATGCTAAGTATGTTTACTGGATTAGATCACTCACACCAGACAAGAAGTAAGGCTAAATTAAGAAGCAGTACACATAAACTGACCTTGTTTTGCAGACTCAGCGGCTCTGCATCACAGAGGGTACGTTCTGAGAATTCTTGATAACTTTGGTAATGCGGGCTATATAAACCAGCCGCTCTGCTTCTCGAACAGGTGTTCTGGGAATTTCTCCTACCCTGTAAACCGTCCTACCCGTTGTTACTGTGCATGTGTGTGCATGCGCACAACACAAAAGGAGAATGCTACTCCACTGTCATATTTGCAGTAAAATAGATAAGTAGTATTAGTACTTTTTAATGATGTTGATACTTGATTTTTTTTTTGGGTTAGGGTTACAGTTATGGTTAGGGTTAGGGTTTGTGTCATGTAAAACACCGTAAAATTATCCTACGGGTAGGACGTTTCGCCAAAGTAGGACGTTTTCTCAGAACACCGGCAGAATGAGAGTTCGGAGAGCAAGCGGAGGTCGGCCACCTCTTAGCAGATCTCTAACTCGAAGGAAGGAGTTTGACACGCTGTCAAAACCCTTAAACCTTTGCACCTGCAAAGCCGAGGACAACAATAGATTTTTCCTGCAGAACAAAGCTGATTTTACAACACTCCTTCAGAGTGGTTTTGAGACGCTTGGTTTCATCCAGTCCACCTGTGTTACCTGGAGCGACCCTGGACCGACCTGGTCGTACTACGGACTTCTGTACCCGGGGTCTCCAACCCCCTGACATCTCGGATCCGCAAGGGCGTCTCCACTTAGGTACGTAGAACACAGTGAGATAGCGTCTGTATGCAGTTTGATAAGAACTGCTTACAGCTCAGATGCAAACTAAATTATTTTATTATACAGAACTCACCTCTCTCTGAGATGTGGAGATTTTGACTCTGAAATACTATATTCATAGTTCCAGACACCCATCTCTTAGTTCTCATCCGCTCACAGTAAATAATAGTTTAAACCATTTGTCGAGGCTTAAAATTGTTTGTAAAATAAATTCTTATTTGTTTGCAAACACCGACTGGTTCTTGAATCATAAGCGAAGTGTGACGATCCCTTAATAATTAAAAGAATCCTAGAACCTTCTAATTAATCATCCTAAGACCAAGCAAGGTGATATTCTGTAATAATAGAGCATTACAGCTATTGGTCACAAAGTAATGAGAACAGAAATAAATAGCTCTTAAGCAATTTATTTAATCCAATTTACCCTCTGACTTCATTACAGCAGTAAGAATGTCTGAAGCGAGCTGTCCATCAACGATAAATGTGGGATGAGCAGTCATCACAGCCCCCAAAAAACAGCAAAAAGGTGAAAATATCCAGATTATTCAAAGAAAACAAACCAAAAAGTCAGATTATTTAGATTAATCAGATAAATCAAGGCTGAGAAAACAGCTCTCTGGTGACCTCTGCTGGTCAGAATCAAGAAATGAAATTAAAATAAAAAAAATTCCTAATTTGATGCAAAAAATTTGTTTAAATTAAGCCAAATGAAGAAGGAATGAATGAAACCAATTAAAAGAGCACACTTCTTAAGATTTTAATGTGTATATTTTATCAGGATTCTGGTGAAATGACGACTCGTAAACATTGAAGGTTTAACAAGAGATTTATTAGCAGTTTTAGCAGCGGTTTCCTGTTTGTTACATGTGGTTTCTATAGGAACTGGAAGTCCCGGCATGAGAAAAACCTCTGACTGTGTAAGATATGACACGCTGAGCTGAGTTGAAGTGATTGTCTGAACAATATCATTTAGACAGAACACTTTTGAACGCTGCTTTTGCCGCTCCGCCCTCGTTGATCTCCTCTGATATAAATATTCTGATTAACGTAGACGAGTGATTCGGTTTCAGGGCCTTGATGTGAGGATGGATGCTACATAAGTGTCCCCAGAGCTCAGTGCTGAGGCCCGTTGTTCTGGTGGGGGCAGACGTCACACCCGCCACGGATAAATACGTTAAAAACATTCTGATGAAAGTCGGCGTTTGCAGCTAACCGGTTCTGCCAACGAAAGAGTTGGATTATTACATCGGACCGGCTCCTGACGCGTGTCAGTAGAAGCCCGGGTTTGTGTGCTCGATGACGCAGCGCCGGCAGTGTCTCCTGACGAATCGCAGGGCTTCCGGCGACACCTCGCAGTCCTGCACGTTGAGCAGCTGCAGTTCGCAGCAGTTGGCCGCCAGAGCTTTGAGTCCTCGGCCCGTCACACTCTCACAGGCCCGGAGACTGACCCGCCTCAGGCCTTGGCAGTACATGGCCAGCTGCTCCAGCCCACTGTCCGACACCAGTGGGCACTTCCCCACATCCAGGGACTTGAGTTTGGGGCAGCTCCGGGACAAGTGTCCTAGGCCGTGATCCGTCAGCCCCTCGCAGCCCCTTGCATTCAGGTACCGCAGCCTGGGGCAGTACCGGGCCACGTAGCGGATCCCCACATCCGTGATGCGGGTGCAGTGAGCCACGCTCAGGTAGCGCAGGCAGCCCTCCAACCGAGCCACTTCCCGCAGACCGAAGTCACCCACCAGGCGGCAGTCGCTGAGACTCAGCTCCCTAATGGACGGGCAGTGGAGAGCCAAGTGGCGCAGGGCTTCATCCGTTAGTCTGCTGCAGCGCCGCAGGTACAGGTGGGTGAGGCGGGGGCAGTGGGAGGCGATAGTCCGCAAACCCTCGTCCTCCAGAGAGAAGCAGTCGGTCATGTCCAGGTGGTGGATGGAGATCTGCTGTCCGTGGAGTGGAGACAGCTGGAGCGAGGCCTCCTGGGTCAGACTGATGCAGGTCACCTTAGAGCAGCCTGCAAAAAAGAACCAATCAGGTTACAGACCATCTGAGATTTTAATGCCTACACCTGTCAGGACAAAGTTTCCAGTTTGCATGTAAAACCAAAAGTATCAGAAACAGTCAGATTTTACTGGATACGACAGGAAAAGGGACAACAAAGCAGAGTTAAAGGCAGACTGGGAAGGTCTGGCTTGCTGTTAGCGGCCCCTAGCAGAGTTCAGTAGTTCAGTAGGACTGAAAGCAAAATGTATCTCCTCGCCGTGCGTTTGTCTTTTTAACAGCTGAAATGTCTCCCCAGCCTTCTTTAGTGTTTACAGGATTGATTTATCACTAAATGTAACAAATCAGTTGTGTTCATGATCTAAAACATGCAGGAAACCTGCTGTAAACAGACTGCAGCACCAGGTATGTAAGCTCTAATTAGTTCTAAGTCCAACAGACTGGACCAGCACTCTGAAGTTGTAAGTTTGGTATTCTGGCCATGGAGAGTGGTGTGGGTCTGAGGGACACTTCATTAACCCTGTAAAGGGTCATTTTAGCAGAAACTGTCTCAAGGAAAGGAATTAGAAATATGAAAAAGCTTCCTGAAAAACCTCAGTTTGGAGAAATAGTTTACACCTAATGAGCTAATGGTTATCTGGAAAGCAAGATTAAAGTGTACAGTTTCCTTCTTAAACAGAGAATTTTTGTAAAATATTTGTGCTCATAGTTAGCATAATTATTGAAGCAGAAACATAAATATGTTGACCTGACCTCTAGAGAAACAGCAAGTGCTGCACCTAGCTGCTGCTGTACATAACAATTTGTAAAAAAAAAACAAAAAAAACAGCTGTTTTAGTGTCCTCTCACTAGCCGTTAGCTCATCAGTCCCGACAGACAAACTGTTTCACCAAGTCAAAGCCGTTTAGGAAGCTATCTATTTTTAACAACATTGTAAAAATTTGTGGATTCTGTACAGAATCTTAAGTTAAGTTGATGCTAAAGACGTGTTCGCATCGCTTACTCTAAAGATGAATCAAAGTTCCTGTGTGAAGCATGGCAGCGGGCGTATTATTGTGTGTGAATGTTAATCATTCACTTGAGTATTTTAAATTACTTTTTTATTTTGATTCTGTTTATTTTCTTTGACACAACTTTTTAAAAGTTAAAACACATCAGTGACAGATTTAAAGGAGCAGAAAAGTCTGAGCTTTGATCTTGATGTTGCTCCATAATTACTCCTACAGTAAAGTTGTAGTGGTCTCACTCAGAGCAGGAGAAAAAAAACGAGACAAGCCCATAATGCCTGAAGAACATTAGTTGATCCACCACATAATAAATTAAACTGAAGTTTGTGAGTTATTTTAGTTACAGCAGGAGGATTGCGGGTTTTATCTCAGCTTGCTTACATTAAAAAGTCATCAGGGATGGAATCTCTTAATGGCCACTAAGGACAGACTGAATCATCACAGCAACCAAAATTATGTAAATAAACACAAGGAGATGCAAGGATTAACCACCAGGGGGCAGTGGAGTGATAGCTGCACATTTTATGTTCATTGATGCTAAAATAAATGAACTTTTGTTAATCTAAGCATCTAAACTAAACTTGATTTTCTGTTTGCAAATGAAACCCAGATGTTTTTAACGTCTGGCTCCAGCAGCTGGATGAAGGCAGCAGCCTGCTCGTCTCGCTCGTGTCCAGGTTCATTCTTCTCGCACACGTGAGGCTCTCCAGCTCCTCTAATGACTTTAGCAGCTTGACAGGGAATAGCTGAGCAGCTCTGAGTGGAGGAATCCATTCACATTATTCCACACATGTTCATCGTATACAGTAGATTTTATTTTACCCAACCTGACTGCCTAAAGCCAGGATCGCAGAGGGCTGAATCGCACTGGAATGGAACTTCCAAACTTGTGTGGGGCAACACTAAAGTGACTGATCCTCCAGTCTGTGTTTAGTCACAAATTATCTTTATTATTTCTCAATTTACATCCATTTTACTTGTTTATGACCTCTCAAAGCTCCCAATTTTAGACTTAAAGAACCCTCTAGAGAGGCCCTGATACCAGGATCGGGTTGGACAATAACCACGCTATCACAAGTGTTGATTAGTCAGATGTGGTGAATACCTAAAATGTCCTTTTGCTTTGTGATAATAATGCGGGTAAAATGACCCAGACAGATATAAAGCTTCCCAAATGTCTTCTACAAACCAAATCAGTCTGATTAGAACAGGCAATTTTCTTGCA
This sequence comes from Nothobranchius furzeri, assembly GCF_043380555.1. Classification (NCBI taxonomy): domain Eukaryota; kingdom Metazoa; phylum Chordata; class Actinopteri; order Cyprinodontiformes; family Nothobranchiidae; genus Nothobranchius; species Nothobranchius furzeri. The sequence goes on along the minus strand of NC_091747.1, from coordinate 43,640,404 downwards.
ATTATGTGTCTCCACCAATCCAAGCCTGGTGAGATAGGAGCTTTAAGGTTGTTCTTACCTGAGAGGTTCAGGTGCTCCAGGTTGGGGCAGCGGGACACCACCTCAAACACGGCATCGTTGGAGACGTTATAACAACCAGCGACCTCCAGGTGCCGTAGCTCGGGGCAGCACTGGGCCAGAACGTGCAGCCCCCGGTCGGTGAGCCTCTTGCAGCCGTTGACTACCACCTTTTCCAGTGTCAGACACACATTGGGGGTGTCCTGGCACAGCCGGTGGGTCAGAACTTTGATGGCGCGGTCAGTTTGAAGCAGCTCTCCTGTGAGGCGGATGGTGATCCACAGTCTCGGGTCCCACGCCAGGTTGTACCAGCGCCGGCAAACACGAGCGCAGCGGCACAGCTGGTTGGTTGGGAGATGGGAAAGGATCTGGATGAGGCTGTGATCTGGGAGGAGGTCGATGGGGGCGTGGTGGTGGGTTTTTGATTGTCTGGAGCGAGTGTGGCCGCCGGGCTGAGGGTGGATCACAGCCACCGTTTCAGCGTGGGCGGAGGATGAGGACGAGGAGTTGGTCTCATGGCCATTACTGGACAAGGCTGGTGAGGAGAGGGAGGAGGACTTGGATGGCAGGATCAGACCCGGACTGGGGGTGCTCAGTGTTCTTGTGCTGCTCTCCAAGCCTGAAGACAGGAAAAAAGGACACCAGATGAATCTTATGGGACATTTTAGATGAAAATGTGTTGACCCTTTGGGTGAGTGTCAGAAAATAACGATCAGATCTCATGTCTAGATGATAAAATCTGACATCCAAAGTCACACTAGAAGAAGAAAAGATCTTTTCTATTGTGCCTCTCAAGATAAAAACCACGAGGCGCTTCACAAAAACAAAATATGTAAAAATATAAAAAGAATTTAGAAAATGATTAAAAATATATTTAAAATGAGCAAAACATAGACAATTGTGATTAAAAATGTTAAGAAAGAGAGAGAGAGTGAATAGAAAAGAGGGAAATCAGTGGATCCTGAGGAAGGTGGAATTGGTGGGGAGAGCAGAACAAGGAGAGGGTGATGAAGGTCATACAAAAGCCAGCCTGAACAAGTGAGTCTTCAGCTGCTTTTTTAAAGGAGACCACTGAGTCCACTGATCTCAGGTTCAGGGGGAGAGAGAGTTCCAGAGTCTGGGGGCCACAGCAGCAAATTATCTATCACCTTTGGTTTTTAAGGACCAAATACTCTAAGGACAGAGGATTAGGTTTTGATGGGAAAAGAGAAGTAAACTTTTAATTTTGTCAACACAAAACAGAACCGAGTCACTCTAAGGACCTAATATGGGGATTGGGAGTTCAGATTCCTTTTTGTGATGAACAAATGGTACAGTACATTATAAGTACACAGGCAGCTGGGTATCCCACTATCAGGATCTGCTCTAGAGTGGTTCTCCTCTTATCTGTCTGAGCACTCCTTCTCTATGGTCGTCTCCAAGTCTTGGTCCTCCTCCCTCACCCATGGTGTCCCACAAGGTTCTGTGCTGGGGCCTCTGCTCTTCCTCCTCTATCTGCATCCTTTCAGCACATCCTGAGCTCCTTTAAATGAATCTCCTATCATCTTTATGCAGATGACATCCAACTGTACATTTTCTTTAAGCCCCATGAGATGTTTAAGCTGCAGCTGTTACACTCCTGCTTAGAGCTTTCTACAGCTGAATGAAGATAAGATTGAGATCCTCATCTGTGCCCCAAACAAGCACGGGCCTCATTTATCAAGCTTGCTTACGCACAAAACGGGGTCGGAAAACTGCGTAAACAACTTTCCACGCAAACTTTGGGATTTATGTAAGAAAACTTAGCAGAAAAATGTGCGCAACGTTAAGTTGACTAAGGACCTGGCTTAAGCACATTTTGGACATGGAGAGCATCTGCAGTGTTGCAGCTGAGGATAAAATGATGAAATCCTGCAGCATTATCACTTGTACTGCTTCATTTTCACACAGAACAAGACACCCCACACACACGCGCGCATACACACACATGCATGCACACACGCACGCGCACACACACACACAGCCTGAAGCGCAGAATACGGACAGGGGGACAGATTGAGACAGAATGTCATCCGTCTGTGACAGTGTGTGTGTCCTGTCACTGTGACTTGATTGATCATGCACCCTGGCTACTTGTACAGGGGAGATTTCCGTTTGGGTGACTGGTTAGCGCGTGACTTTCACCCAGGAGTCTGGAGATCGAATCCTGATTGGACCATTTTTTTTATATCCGCCACAGATCTCTCTGAAGAATTCACAACATTGACAGCTTCAGCAACGCTGTGCCACTCCGTGGCTTTTCTCTAATTTGTTTTGCAAAAGCACCACCTTCCATTTCTCCACCTCACCCACAGGTACCTGAATTTCTGTTTCTGTGAAATAGCGCTTCCTTGATCTACGGTCGCCATCGTCATTGGCGGAGCGCTGCAACAGCCGGCTTATGTGTATGCATGAGATCCACAAGGCACTTTGCATTGACTATTTATGGCAGTAAGTGGGCGTGTTGAGGGCGGGATGTGACTAAAATGCAGCTGAGAAACATTCTAGATAGTGTCTGATTTATGAAGCGGAGATTGCGTGCAGCTGTGCGTACTCCATGTTTGATAGATCACAAACCTACTTGGCGTAAGTACATTTGTTGTTGCTGAGCTTAAGTACGGTTTTAGGAAGGATTCTACGCAATGTTTGATAAATGAGACCCCTGGTTCCTAAAGTCAGAGACTCTCTTGGTCAGCTTTCTTCTCACACCTAACCCTCTGTCAGGAATCTTGGCGTGACCTTTGACCCAGCTCTCACCCTGGATTCTCATGTCAGTTCTCTTGTTCGCTCTTCCTTCTTCCATCTCAGGAACATTGCTAAGCTGAGTTCCATTCTGTCCCGCTCTGAACTTGAGACAGTTCTCCACACCTTCATCTCCTCAGCATTTGCTTTTGGATGTAAATAAACGGCTTTCAGGTTTTGCTCTAACGACACAGGTGTGACCTGTGTTTACACTCATTTTCTCATTATTACAAGCTCAATTACTGCTCTTTGTAGCAGATAGTGCAGATGTCACGATTTATTTTCATTTGAACGAATGTAAACGAGTTGTGAGCACCAGTTTAATGCACCAACTAAAAATGAGCTACATAACCTCTAAATGAAATTTAAATAAAAGTGTGATCATGATATAAAAATAGTGTTTGAAATCACAAACATGAACGTTTTAGTTTGAAATGATCAGGACATGAGTCATGTAGCTCAGAGTCCACCATCATGGTGCCACACCAGCGCTTATCGTACATGTGGGAGGGTTTCCATGGATCTCATTATCCTGTTTTGGGATGTTTGGGAAAACCCGCGTTAGGTTTATCTGCTAGGCGTTGGAGCAGCACTCACTGGGCCTCTTCATCAGATAAATTATGGAGCTTCAAAGCTGGCGATGTGTGGTGAGCCATGTGTAAATGCTGAGGCCCCTCTGACAGATGTGCACTAATTATCTGTAAATCCAGCTGTGAGGGGCGAACTCTGGATCCCATCACAGCGACAGCGTCCTTCATCAGCCTAACCCTGAGAAGTCTCCTTATGTTAAATAGGAAAAGTAAATATTTCAGAAATAAAGAAATAACATGTTTTTATTTCTTTTCCTAAAATATTTCCACTACCTATAGGAAGATATGATGGTAATGACTTTGCTGATACCCGTTTCTCATCTTTTAGGAATTCTTTTGTAAAACAACAAAGACAAAGCGGAGCAGAAATAATTTACAATAACAGAAATGTAGAAAAATCTACAGGAATGTAAAAAAAAATCTAGAGAGAAGAAAGTTGTCGCAAAAAATGTAAAAAGAAGCTAAATATAAATGTAAACAAACAAGAATGCAACCATCTAAAACTTGGCTGTAAAATAAGCACAAAAAAAGTGCCAAATTCTTTTAAAATGAGGCAGAAAACTGTGATACAGACACAGATTAGAGAAAAAGCAATCCAATAATTCACCAACAAACCCATCTTTGTCTGAGGTGACAGAACTAAACATTACACCTCCAGATTGTTGGGTACATCATATCACAAATACAAACGTCTGACACTTCCATCGACTGTTTAATCCTGGTTAATGTGCTCCAACACACCTGATTTGAGTTAGAGGGGTGATTCTCCAGGGCTGCTGAGCAGGTGTGTTGGAGCAGAGAAACAACTAAAACATACAGGATGGTGGCTCAATCACCGGAGTTAGCACCACGGCTCTAATCTTTAGTATTTGGTAAATTAATGTCCTGGAAATTCATGCTTTTTTATTACAGAATTCATTTTCCATTTCCTTTTCCATTTTTGAGTAACGGTTGGAACTTCCTCTGTTTCAAAGCCAGAGTTGGAAGCACAGTTTCGACCTAAATTTCAAGTCCCAGTCTGAACGTGTGTTGGTGAGCGGCTGAAATTTACACAGAAATATTTATGACTAATGGAGAGCATCCTGTCTGTCATGTGGATTTGTGCGCTGGGACTGGCAGCTGGGTGGTGACGTCCCATAGATCTGTATTCCAGACCCGAGTCTGGGTCTGCCTCTGATGACATCCACAGACCAGTCGTCTCATGCACGTTCAGACCGCCTCTCTCACATCTGCATTCAGGTTAAAGGACGAGCGACAGGTCTGAATGTTACACGGAAAATCTGAAGTGTTTTTTTTTAAACATAACTAAAGACAATTAGAGCCAGAAACAACATCCAAGAGTGGGTCAGATCAGAAAGGATGAGAAGAGAGAGAGTTTCCACTAGGACGGATTTAGATGTGACACACTTTAAGCCTGATCACTTCCTGTGTGTTCAGGAAAGAACAGAACTAAAGCCATGAAGGTGCTTAACATGACTTTGATCTGGTGCTGTGATTTTTATCACATTTATTGTCCATGAAGGGGAATAAATTAAGTAAAATGTCATAGTAAATAATGGTAACACGTGCAACTAATTGAGGAATTACATTTTTGAGCTTTAAAGAGTGAGTCACCCCCTACCAGAGTCTAACTCCACTCCCATTTCCTGTTTGAAAAATGCGCCACAAGGAGGCTTTTCCTGGCAGAACGAGAGGGCGGAGCTGCTAACAAATACACACACACACACACAGCGGTGCTGTGACATCATATGGTACCAGCTAACATCATAGGGTACCTCCTAACCAATAACGATGGCAGACAAATTCAAATGTAGTGCAGAGTTTTTACCTAAAGACGGTGCAACACTGACATCTTTAGACAGAATATTTCAATTTTAGCTAAGACGCACTAAAGTGCCTAATTATTGACTACACGTGTCTATGGCACGACTAGATATTCATTTATATAGTTTATCAACAGAAAAAGTTGACATGTGGATGCTGTGGTCTCCAGTATAAATGAATGTCTTGTGAGTCGATCTCTATAGCGAAAAAGCTCTGGTGCTCCTGTTTCAGGAAGTGGAAGGCAGGATTTGGAGTCTCACTAATTAATATGATATTCAAACATCTCGCCTCTGACTAGCTAACATCAATGTGACTCTACCACTGACTCCATTTGCTGTGCAGCATTGATGTTTTTTCTCCACTAATAACACAAACCTGAATGAGCAGGTGTGTTGGAGCAGAGAAACAACTAAAACATACAGGATGGTGGCTCAATCACCGGAGTTAGCACTCCACTGTGCGGTGGAGTTGCTAATGCCAGCGGTTAGCTTCTACTAGCTGAGATGTCCTCTTCTGTTTCCCCATCAACAACAACATTCCCCATTGTGAACCAAGGTGAGGGAGTCCATGAATGTTACGTGACAGTGGGATGTAGATGTCAGGCTATTGTCTATCGGTGGATAGGGCAGGAAATTCAATTCAATTCAAATTCAATTCAAAAATACTTTATTAATCCCAGAGGGAAATTGATTAAATAAGAGTAAACGCCTATTTTCATGTTTAGTTTAAACTTAAGAGGGATCGATCATATTCAAAAAGTGACACGTTTCTCAGTGAACTTCCTCTTTAGGAATAAAACTACATACAAATATATGTTAGGCATTTGAAGTTAAGTTGTTGCAGACAAAGAAAATCTACACACACACACACACACACACACACACACACACACACACACACCAGTGATCCTGCTATACCCATCAATATTTCCCAACCTCACAGTTCAGCATTGAAGGAAACAATCATCAGTCTGAAGTTTAATGAATTCTGAGGAGAACCTTGACCTCCAAACTCATCGACTTTCTTTTTGAACTCAAAAACAAGTTTGTTGTTTTAATTTACACAAGTCAGTAGGAACATGAAGTCCGTCATGGAGCTTCTAAATTTCCATCTCAAGATTTAAATATCACAGAAAAACCAATATGAAAGAAAACTCCTTAAAAAGGACAGTAAGTGAAGCATTCATTCCTAAACTTAAGTTTCAAAATTAACTTTCCTAAATCTTCCACTTGTTGCAAAAAAAAAAAAAGAAAAAAGCTGAGTTAACCAAGGGTGTCATGTTATATATCTCTGTATCGGTGCAAACCTATCATTAACCGAGCAAATACCACGCAGCTGTCGGAGTCCGTTTGAAGGTCTGAGAGTGCAGCTGGTGGAAGATTCTGTTTGGTTTAGGAAATCAGAGGAGAACAGTAGAACATCTGGTCTTTGCCCAGGACAAAGAACGACTGAGCCGTGGTGAAGTGAAAGAAAATCTCATGGGTTGTGAATGCACGTAGAGCCACAGCAAGGCATACTTGGCTAAAACCATTCGCCACTAATACTCAATCTGTGCGGATCCACGGCAGGCCTGCAGCAGGATCTCATTAACATCGGCCTTACTTCAGAGGCACATCTGGATGCTGCTTTCATACCAGGAGTTTCATGTAAATCCATCAGCATGATCACTACGACAAGAGGCCTCAGATGTCCGTGGTGATGCTGCTTTAATGATACTAACCTAATTAATTAAAAAGCTTTAAGGCAGGACAAAACTAAAGAGAAAAGGAAAAATGGCGGCAGACGTTAGAGACGAGGACAAGTGCACCGGCAGGGTCAGACCAGACTTGGGTTATAAAGCAAAGCCGTAGGGATTCCGCTCAGGATCTGACAGTCCTGCAAAGCTCTGCTAAGACCTCGTCTGGAGCTCCAAGGATTATTACCGCTGCGTCTGGCAGAGCGGACCAGTCCATTACCTCAACGCCGTTAGCTCTGTGACATGTTCCAACTCCACGAGATGCACCCTGCCAGCCAAGTGTGAGGGGAATCAGGGATGCTCCTGAGGAAGGAGATCAAATCTAAACCCAGAGAAGAAGGTAACACTACCAGGCAAAGAGGACTGGACTGAAGCAAAACCAAAAGCAACGCTGGATGGCTTTTGGGACATCCAACAAGCGCTGGGATGAAAAACATCTGGCTCGGTCTCGGGTTTTATTGAATACATGGAAGTCGATATTACAGTAGAGCATGGCGGCCATGCTATCAGCAGAGCCTTCACTACAGGAAGCTCCAACGTCACCGTGCAACCTGAGAAACAATAGAACCCACTTGTTCCTTCACAATGTGTAAACTCAGACAGGAAATAGACTCTTTCTCCCAACACAACCCCCCCACAGCTCCTCTACTATGAGCCGTTCTCACAGCCTCTAGACCTAAAAAAAACAACCGCTACAGCTTTGCAGAAACTCCGACGTATTTTCCATCATATAACTTGTTTCCATCAACAAAAGTCCTTCATCCTTCACACATCCCCCCACGCTGCCTCCGCCATCCCATTAATCCTGTTTTGAGGTTGAAATCTGCATAAAAACTGAAAACACAAAAGTTATTTGGCACCGCGCTAAGCTGACCCGCTCTTTTAGGAAATGATGTCATTGCTTAAAATTTTTTGAATAGGGATGCTGAAGATGAGGTGATGAAGTTAAAGGAGGGAGCACGATGTGTCTGGCAAAGGAAACATGGCACCCAGAAGAAGGGCACATTACACAGGAAAAGGGAAAGCCGGTTTTGATGAGGAGCAAACGCAGAGATGATCAGTGGTTAGATCAAGAGAGCCTGAAGCTTTGTGGCTAGAAACTTCACTGGGATCGCTTCCAGTTTGGAGCGAGCCTGCCTGAATCATGGTTCTTTTATGTTATAATGGTTTAATGCAACACTACCGCATGCATCTGGGTTAACATGATGGCTACACGTGTGCTGATTTCAAAGACTAAAACTAGTGTTTCATAAAGTTAATGAAAAAGCTGATGAAAATAAAATTAGACAATATTAGGAATAGCTGCAACTATGACAATTGAATCTGTGGGCTACAGGATGCTACAGCGAGAGTCCACCCACCTTTCTCCTGATGGCTCCCCGCTGCCCTACTGAGGAAACACAGCTCAGAAGATGAGACGAAGATCTAATCTGTGATCACTCGACTACTTTCATCTAAACTGGGCTTGAGCATCAGGGGTAAAGAAAGTTACCATGTTAGCATTGTTAGCTCAACATTAGCTTTTAGTTTTCTTTATCAGGTATTAGAGTACGACAAAAAGATGCCGTGGCTTCTTGGGGGTTCTAGAAACAACTTCTGGTTCACTCCGGTTTACTGCTTAACATGTTTTTCCCACAAGGTTTTCCTGCTGACTTGGCAACCCTGCACGCTGGTTCTGAAACCAGGAAGTATAGAGGCAAGGAAGATTGTAAACTAGGGCCCAATCCCAATACTCGCACTGCGCCCTAGATAGATAGATACTACCTTTATTAGTCCCACACGAGGGAAATTTCATCGTTGCAGCATAGAGGACAGTACAGTCAGAAAAACAGGTAAGACAAATAACATATAATTTGATAAAAAACCGAAATATTTAAAAATATAAAAACTACCAAAAGAAAACCACAATCTTCCTCATTTCAACGGCCAGCTGCAATGGCCTCCTTATAAAATCTAACCACTGCTGGGAGAAACGACCTTCTGAACCTTTCCCTCACGCAGCGTGGATGCAGCAACCTGCTACTGAAAGAGCTATTCAGTGCTGTCAGAGTCCGGTGCAAGGGGTGGGAGATGTCATCCATCAGAGAAGATGGCTTGGCCATCATTCTCCTCTCAGTCACCACCACTGGGTCCAGAGGGGCTCCAAGAATGGAACTGGCCCTCTGGATCAGTCTGTTCAGCCTTTTTCTGTCCCTAACCGAGATGCTGCTACCCCAGCCAACCATGCCATAAAAAATTGCTGAGGCCACAGCAGCATCGTAAAAGGTCTTGAGTAGTGGACCCTGGACTCCAAAAGACCTGAGCCTCCGCAGCAGGTACAGCCTGCGCTGCCCTTTTTTGTAGAGAGCTGCTGTGTTATCTGACCAGTCTAGTTTATTATTTAAATGAACACCAAGGTACTTGTAGGTCTCAACAACTTCAATGTCCATTCCTTGGATGTTCAGTGGATGTACTGGAGGGTGTCTTTGCCTGCAAAAATCTACCACCAGCTCTTTGGTTTTTCCAGTGTTGATCTGGAGGTAGTTTTGCTCACACCAGTCCACAAAGACCTGAGTCAGCTCCCTGTACGCTTTGTCATCCCCGTCTTCAGCAAAGTGCACTTGGAGGAAATCCACAGTAGGTGTGCAAATAATTGCTGAACTGGGACAGGGAGCATTGGGTTATCAACTGCAACACATGCATGTTGCTGTTTGTGCTACTTAAAAAACAAAAAAATCTTTAACAATTTTCAAACAAACAAACTACTTCTCGCCAAATTTAGATTCATTGCTGTTTACATTAAATCTCAGTCTAAAACATTCAGAGCATGAATAAATATTGTTAATGGTCTTGAAATGAACTTTTGTTTTGTTTTTGTTCAGCAACTACACAGGGATAATCTTGTGCTTGCGTGTGTTTGGTCTAACAAATGGTATTGAAGAGGGTAAACCTACCCACTATGTCCATCAACTTTAAAGAAATATTTGGTGACAAGTTGCAACTGGAGGTGGAAGTGGAGAGCACACACCGCATAGGATCAATGGGAAAAGCAGCGGACAGAGTGATGATGGTGAGGCTTCAAAAGTTTGCAACTTTTTATGTCCAAAAAAACTGGGGAGTTGGAATTTCGAGGAATGAAGCTGCACATTTTCCCGGATCTGATGGCGGAGATGACCAAGAGGCGAGCAAGCTCCAACGACATCAGGAGCGAATTGAGAAAAGCTGGGGTGAGACGTGGCATAATTCATCCAGCCACACTTATAACTTTTAAAGGTGAAACAAAAAAATTTATGGATAGAAGTGTGGCAGAGACATATGTTAAGACCACAATCAGACCGGAGAAAGCACAATGTTGAACATACAAATGTATGGTAATGCATATATTAAGCCGGGTTGGATTCTGTTAAGCTCACTTTAGTTGATAGAGGAGTTCTATCATGAATTCTTGAGTTGGCTCAGCTGACGCATTGTCTATGTATTACATTACAATGGCTAAGAAATGTGTGTGTCACGTTTCGGGGATGTTTAGGACCCAAATATGCAGATACCCAGGAGGACACGAGGCAGGAGTAGATATAAGGAAAAATCCTTTATTGGAGGAGCCAAAAAATAAAATTAATCCAAAAGGCTGGGAGCCAATAAATCCAAAGGCAGTCCAAAAACTAGAGACCAAAAACACAGGAGACTAGAGAAGGCTGAGATCAAAAACACCGTAGACAAGACCAACAGAATACAAACAATGGACCGACAAGACACTGAGACAAGACAGGGCTTAAATACACAGGAAGGATGAGAGGGAGATGAGCTGCAGGTGTGTGGGGTGTGGGAGGAGGACCAGGTGAAGGCAATGACTAATCAGGGGAGAAACTAACTTGACCTAAGAATAAAACCTAATACAAAAGAGCAGGAAACAACTACAATTCAAAGGGAGGAGGGAGAAAAATAATAAACACTGATGGGAAAACACATACTAAATCATGAAAGGCTGTAACTAAAGGAAATGACTTGAGAAACCTAGAGGGCTGGAGATCTAGGGGCAAATGGGGAAAACCAGAAGACACATGAGGAAGATGCAGACATGACACACGAGGGCACTAGGACACAAAAGGAGCACCTAGAGAACGAATGGAGGACACAAGGAGACACATGAGGGAAGATGCAGACACAGACCATGACAGTGTGTGGGTGTTTATGTTTATGTTTGTATATTTAGCAGACGCTTTTGTCCAAAGCGACTTACAAGTGATAATCGGCATGTTGCCCTTGAGGCTAACAACAACAATAACAACAACAATATGTGTGGGTGAGTCTGGGGTGCGGATGAGACTGTCTTGTGCTGGGATAAAGTGGGATCACATAGTGTGTATTTGTTTAAAAGCCCAAAACATGTTAAAAGCAATTGTTATAGATAAAACCCAAATATTTTATAAGGATGAGTAAAGAGGATGTAAGGATTCTGAAAGGTGGATTTAAAATGGCTCATCTGAATATTTGTAGTTTAAGAAACAAGGTACAAGAAGTATCTGAGATTATGAAGGACTATAATTTACAGGTATTAGTGTTATCAGAAACACAGCTGGATATTTCAATAAACAGTGCTGTATTAAGCGTCGAGGGATATAACATTTATAGACAAGATAGGAATTTATATGGTGGAGGAGTAGCGTGTTATGTTCAGAGTGAAATACCAGTAAAGATTCGTAGTGGTCTGAATGTATTAGGAGTGGAAGTGATCTGGTTAGAGCTGCAGTTGCCACATTTGAAAACTATTCTTGTAGGAGGTTGTTATAGACCACCAAATGTGTCTGTGATGTATTTAGACTCAATATGTGATATGTTGGACACAGTATGTGAAAGAGTATATGATATTTACTTGTTAGATTTCATCATTGATTGGAATTCTACAACTTGTGCTTTAAGGAATAAATTGTACTCAGCGGCTCTTACGTGCAATTTGACACAGGTGGTCTCATACAAGAGTGAATGTAAAAGCTGATGGTTCTCAATCGGCAACTTTAATTGAGTTATTATTTACAAATATGAGTCAGGTGTGTTCAATCGCAGTTTCAATCCCGGTAGGCTGCAGTGATCGTAACTTCATTGTAATCAGAAGGATAACAAAAGTACCTAAATCAGGCCAAAGATTTATAGTGAAGAGGAATTTGAAGAAAATGACTTTTTAGAGGATGTGAAAAATATGGATTGGAAAAGAGTAAATCAGGAGCGTGCCCCAAATAGTGCTGTGGAGGTTTTCAATGAGTTAATAAGAAAGCTTTTTGATAAACATGCTCCTATAAGCATCTTTGGTGTGTTCTTGCTGTGTTGAGTTTCAAATTCCATCTTTTCATTTCTGTTTAAAACACAGGAAAGGTTTATTTACCTGCAACGCTTCGTCTGCAGCAAACAAAACGTTGCAGGTAAATAAACCTTTTCTGTGTTTTAAAAAGAAATGAAAGATAGAATGCTCCTATAAGGAAGCTAGCTGTAACTCGACCCCCTGGCTAGACCGAGAGTTGAAGGAGTTTATGACTCAAAGAAACACAATTAAAGAGAATGCAATTAAATATGATGATGCAGCATTATGGAATAAATATCGCTAATTGAGAAATTATGTTACCAAACTAAATAAAAGTAAGAAGAGAATCGGTTATCAAAACAAAATTAAAGAGGCAAAAATGGATAATGCATGCATATGAGGTACATTAAATGAACTATTGGGAAAGAAAGCTACAACAATTCCACTTCTTTTGAAAGTCTATGGGGTCTTTATTACAAATCCAAAACATATCGCCACACATTTAAGCAAATTCTTTAAGGACAAAATTCAAACCTGGAAATCTTCCATGAATCAAAAACAACATAATTACATTTCATGTAGAATGATAAAAATGATGGGGAGAAAAGGATGTACAATTAAATTTGAAAAAATTACTGATCAGACGGTTAAGAAGATTTTGCTAACTAGTAAAGATACCGTCACGTTGAGTGTAGGAGGTTGGACCCAAGATGCAGAAATTCCCAGAATGAAAATTCCAAAACAAACAAAAGCTCACACATGAGCACAGACTCAGGAAAACTCGAGAGGGGAGCGAGCAACGCAGACACATACGACAATGAACCAACAAACACAGAGTGACAAGACAGGGCTTAAATACACTGGGAAGATGAGAGGGAGATGAGTTGCAGGTGTGTGGGGTGAGAACCAGGTGAAGGCGATAGCTAATCAGGAAGGAGGAGCAGGAAAGGACACCAGACCTGACTGGGGAAGAACACACACACACACACACACACACACACACACACACACAAACAGCTGGAGAAGGACATACACATACACACAAAACTGAAATAATAGACCTATAGAGATATGGTGGGGAGACCAAGAGAACATGAAGCAAACCAGGAGGGAGCTGGGGACAAAAAGGCTGGAGCTACAAACAGAAGACACACATAATAAGATGCAGACAAAGGACACATGAGGGAGCTATGAGACACAAAAGGGGAATCTAGAGATGGATGGAGGACATCAGGAGACACATGGGGAAAGACGCAGACACAGACCATGACAGATACACAATCAGGCATTGATAATATTGAGGTAAGGCTCTTGAAGTTAGCAGCAGACTTTATTGTTTCCCCGCTCTCATATATAATTAATTTAAGTTTGGAGCAAAGTGTATTTCCTTCACAATGGAAAAAGGCAAAAATTATTCCTGATTAAAAACAATAAAGAGCCATTTTCAGGTCAAAATAGTAGACCAATCAGTCTATTACCTGCGTTGAGTAAAATCATGGAGAAGGTAGTTTATGAACAAATTCAGAGTTATTTCTTGGTGAATGGGTTAAATACAATATATCAACACGCATATAAAAGGGAGCACTCTACCACCACAGCATTAACTCAGATAACAGATGATTGGTTGCAAGAAATTGACAATAAAAACCTAGTTGGAAATGTGCTGCTTGATTTAAGGGCAGCTTTTGATGTTTTAGACCAGGGATTCCCTAAGTGTGGTGCGCGAGGTGAAAAGTGTAATGGCTGCGGAGCTCAGAGAAGTCTGTCACATGTCACCATTAGCGTAGCCAGAAACTCATTTGTGGGTGGGCCTAAGAAAAAGTAAGTGGGCACAATAAATGCAATTGAAAACAAGTATATTTTGCTACAAAACAAGGCAGTGTGCATGGTATTGGGGAGTCCGTACAGAACCAGTGTAAATCTGTCCTGGCTAAAAGCAAGAGAGAGATTGGAGTTTTCATTAACAATGTTTATTAGTAATATCATTACGACAAAAACTCCAAATGGAATTTATTCCACCTCGTCTTTTTTCGCGGATAAACATGATTATTCCACAAGACAAAGTATGCATGGACGATGTGTGTTATACGTGCAGAACAAATCAAATGCAGAAAACTGTGGTCTATCGTGCAATGGTGCTATGGAATGCACTACCAGGATTTCTGTTGAGGGAAATTGAAAAAATGTTTTCAGAAAAAACTCCAAATATTTTTATTTTCCCAAAGTTAATGTCAAGCTAAACATCTTCTGAAGTGAGCTGTATTTTAAATTTTAAGAATGTATTTTGTTATGTTTGGGCTTTTGAGAATTGAACTGTGATTTTTCTACACTGCAATGTTATGTTGAAATTAGTTTGTGTGTGTGTGTGTGTGTGTGTGTGTGTGTGTGTGTGTGTGTGTGTGTGTGTGTGTGTGTGTGTGTGTGTGTGTGTGTGTGTGTGTGTGTGTGTGTGTGTGTGTGTGTGGTCATGTATGAATGATGTGCACTATATGTGTATATATAAATAATGTAATGACTGTATGAGATGAGACCCCAGGAAGAAAAGTGGCTGTATATCAGCAGCTAATGGGGATCTTAATAAACAAACAAACACCACACAGCGAAATCTCCTCCAGGCTTGTGTTATTTGTGGAGATAAAACATCAATGTTGCAAGTTCGTGGTAGAGTCGTGTTGCTGTTATGTAATCCGAGGTAAGATGTCCAAAGATCAGAAAATAAGACTCCAAAACCCGCCGTCTAAAGCTCAGCTGTGATGTGGGCACCTCCTAGTTCCAAGAAATGGTGCACCTGTGTACCCCCTTCCCGAGAACAACTTACAAGGCATTAATTCCTACTAAAGACCACTGCAAATATATTGATTAAATCTTCCAATGTGAGATATTAGACTGTTTCGTGATTACTTCACACTAAATTTATTACTTCACCCTCCAGTTTTTTTAAAATAACTACACCTAAAACCAATAGATATTTTAGGTATTAACCTAAAGTTGGTTTTGTTTATTGGTTGTTTATCATTTAGGTATTTTATTTATATTAATATAGCAGATGTGTTAGCATCAATGTTCAGCAGGTTTAAACCATTTTTGAGTTGATGTTGCAAAATATTTGTGCTGTTTACAAATTTAGTTTGTTGAAAGCAGATAAAAGCTGCCGCTGCATCATATTTCAGACAAAAGGGATTAAATGTTTATGAATATGAGATGATGGGTGTTTTTGGTGCCGTTGTCTAATGCGATCAGTGACATGCTTTATTACTGGGATTAGATAGAAAGTTACTGGCATTCTTGCTCATAAGAGTTCAGCGTTGGTCTGTCTGTGAGTGTTCCTTGAACTGTCTCCATGTTCAACACGATCCCAGCCAGGAGTCCTCAGGGAGCTGCATTTAGAGAGAAATGTTTCTCATTTTTGTACTGCAGCTTGAACCACGGCTGACACTTCCCCGCTTATGTAACAAAACACCAGAGAAGGGTGATGGGGGTCCGCCACGTCGGTCCCGCTGCTCCACGGCACAAAGAGCCGGGTGGATCAGAGAGAACACATCCATCAAGAGGAGGAGGCAAAGCCAGGGGCTGAAGGAGAGACTAGGACAACAGGATCGCCATTTCCTCTGGGTCAAAAAGAGTTATGAGATGGAGAGGTCTGCTCACGGAGCGGCCTGCCCCTCCTCCTTTGGTAATCTGCTAGCAATTGTTTTCCTTTTCTTCTTCCGAGTCCTTTTGCTCAGATTTCCTGGCTCTGCAGGCAGTCGAGAGGGAGGAGCTGAGGACAGCTGATGGAGGAACTTTTTCCTTTCTGTGTCTTTTACACTGACAGTTCATGACAAATATTAAAAGCAGACCGCAGTTTCAACGGGTTCATGAAAACAGAAAACTGAGTTTCTTCTTAAAATTAGAGCCGTCTCTTCTCAAAAAACAAACCCTCCTCTGCGTGTCTGTTTAAAGAACAAGCTGTGATTGTAAAACCGTCCCAGTGACGGTGTGACACACACACACACTCTCCCTCTATATATCAGTCTGAGTAAACGGGAGTAAACGAGTCGAGGTTGGTTTATAGATAAAGCGAGAGGGATTTGTTGGTGCTGGAAAGGCAAAGAGACTGAAGATGGAAACGGGAGTTTTAATAGCCGAGCTGTTTAGATTCAACATCTGATCCTTCAACACATCAGAGTGGAAATATTAGGAGCAGATTTCTGTGCATTCTTTCAGATCGGAGCTTGTCTGTCACTGATAACGGCTGTTTTACTGTTTTTATGCTAACTGACGTGTAGAAACTAGCATCTCTGTGGACGTTTTGGTCATTTTAAAGTGTTTTAACAGATTTAAGTAACTGCCACCTTAGCTGTTGCAGATTACTTCATGAGCAGCGTCTGTTATGAGAAATAGTTTTTATGGCATTTGAGACTTAAACGCTAATGACTGGTTTTAAATAGACTCCAATCTCAGTTCATGAAACTTTCACACTGCTTTAAACTATTATTTACATAGAAGTCCCTCTGCAGCAGTAAACTATAGCACTTCTGCTGTATCCAGGGGTAGAGACTAGCTGAAATCAGGTGGTGCTGTTTTAAGACAACAACAAGATGTTCTGGTCCTGATTAGCAGTTAGCTCATCAGTAATGAAGGACATGAACTCAGACCACTGAGGAAATAATCTTTTTTTTTTACACAGATTCTGACTTTAAAATGGCTGAAATATTCCCAAAAACAAAACAAACATCAGGCAACCAAACAAACAAACTAACATCAGGCAATGCACTGGTGGGATGAAGGTAGCTGGACCCTAACCTAACACTGTACGATTATGTTATTTTCAAAAGTTACTAGAATTAAAGACAATATTTTCACATTGATTTACTAGTTTGGCATTTGAAACGTTTAGCAACAACTAACTGTTGTTTAGGAAATATATTCAACATTGTTTCTGCATTTAGTGCAACCATTATTTTTATTGTTGAAAGCTCTGCGCGACATCGTACCACGTTTATTTTCTCGTAAATACTTTACTAACTTTGATTTGTGAAGAGACATATATAGATTAGAGGTCGACCGATAATGTTTATTCTATTGCCGATATCAATAAATAGGAGACATGGTCAACTGATGGCTGGTTTTTATGGGCCAATTTTCATGGCCGAAACCTAGACGTTTTCCACCTTTTTTCATGGTAAAATGTGACTAATGACACCAGTTGGTGCCCAAAGCTTCTGAAGTTGAGTCAGCTTTTGACCTCTGAATTTAACTAACTGTTACATTTTAACTTTATGCACTGTTCAGAGTTAAAGTCAGACACCTAAATAAAGTTAATTTAGAGTATTTATCATGAAGAAGATATTAGTGGATGTAAAAATAGATTTAAATTAAATTCTGCAACAGCCCTGGGCTGCCCAAGGATGTGCCTGACTTTAAATCGGGTTTACTAAGCACAAACATCAGCTGATGCCGATGTATTAAAAAAACAGTAAATATCGGCCGGTCTACCCCTACAATGTAAGTTAAAGCTACTAGAATAAATAAACATCTAAATCTAACCTGAAAGGTGAACCACAAGCAAAACAAGAACCCCCCTGTGGCTGGTTTCAGTATATGTTTTAAGCCCCGCCCCCTCCATGCAAACAAATTGGACCTTGTTTGGATTAAATAATGAAAATAAGATAATCTCAGACAAAATATAATTGTTATTAATTTATCAACATGATGCAGAAAGTTTCAGGAACAGAAATTGTCATGAAAATAAACCATTTAGGCTTAAATAGCTTAGATTTAACTGCAAATGTACCCAAATAAACATCTTATTATTAGTAGTATTAGTAGTAGTATTGTAGGATTCACAGCAGGACATATTAAATGATTTGTACACATTAAGCCTTCAGAGACAGGCAGAATTGACTTATAGCTGGTAGCAGACATCTGTTATGAAATATCGTCTAAATGACACGACATGTTAGAGCTGCACAGCGTGTTCACAGAGCAGCGCAGCGTCCGAGGTGTAGAAGCGGTTTCCTGATCGCTGTTATCTCCGTTCCTTTGCTCCCACACAGCCAGAGAGGAAGTCGGCATGTCCATTGTTCCCAGTACTTCCCACCTTCCTGGTGCCGCTCTAAACGGCTGAAGGAACTGACCCTGGGTCTGCAGGTCTGTGTCACATCAGACTCTAGTACCTGTATTAATTAGGTGGGACCCTGGTTTGGGTTTTGCCACAGCAAATCCCTGAGGCCCAGAGAGGGTCATGGAGAAACCCCTGCTGAGACAAACTCAGTTTCCATCCCACAGGAAGAATTTACACTCCAGGACTGTGCCTTTCAGTCTGCAGCTAATAAGGAACCTAACTGGGTCAGGCCACCACAAACTTGCCTAAATAATAACTGAAAGCAGAGACACGGAGCAGAAACCTGCCAGACGATCGTTTGCTTTCAGGAGGAGAACGAGTGTGACTTCCTCGTGTTGATTTTGCGGGAATGCATGAAGGATCCGTGAACGAAAACAGCTATGTCCTACTTTCCATTAGCGCACGGACATTAGGGCTGACGTTTGGAGGTCTGAGAAGATCAGAATATCTCTGGAAGGCTTTAGCTTGCAGTCTCCTGTAACTTTTCATCGTCATCATCCTAGACTCAGCGACTGCTGCGAGGTCAAAGTGTAACATTACTCGTAAAAAAAAAAAACTAAAACCGAACCCAAACTTCCCTAGAGTTGCCTGTTAATAACAGACTGTTATTTTACGCAGTAAACGGATCAATCGGACGTTAGGGTGCAGATGGAGGTGTCTGCCTCTTCTCACCGCAGTAAATCAGAAAATGTCCTCGAACCCACCAAACTGTCTTGGAAAATAAACGTGATATTCTAATCTTCAGAACAGAACAAACACATCTCTGTAAAAGCTAATGCCCAGTTCCAAAGGAGTTTAGTTAGAATGGTAGAAAAACAGTTTACTGGCCAAAATAGCTCGCGGCTTTGGATCACCGTTAAAAAACTAGAAAGATTCTGTGTGATAAAACATCCCTGAATGTTTTTTTTTAATTCAATTCCTAAATGAGATGTAGAAAACATCTTCTAATTTGAGGTTTGGTGTAGTGTCAAGAGATTAAAGCGACGCAGGAGTGACCTTCCTGCAGCTTTGGGACCGTGTGGGTCCTGAATACTCCCAGTGTGTGGTGGGGAAACGGTCCAGACTGCTTCCTTATTAGTTTGGTGGACCACAGGTCTGGGTGGGCAGGAGCTGTGCGATGGGCTACTGTGTGTGAGTCTACATGTGTGTGTGTGCGTCTTTCGAAGGAGGGGGATTTGATTGTGGCCGTGGCGGTTCTGGACTGTGTAATTACTCCCACTTAGCACGGAGAAAAAAAAACTATTTCAGTCAAAACACAGTTGGGTATTATGGTTTGGACACAGTTGTATCTATGATCTTTTCTTTGTTCAGATCAGCACAGGTTGTCCACGCATTCAGGGCTAGAAGTTTATCCCCAGAAGCCCCCGAGTGAACAGACTCCTCCCACACAGCTTGCATTCGTTTCTATACTCAAAAAGACAAATCAGCGAATTAGCCTATGTGCTCGCATCTCGCATGGAGCCAAAAGCCAATCTCGTGAGGAGGTGCACCTTGAAACCTTCAGCTGAGTGACGGCTATAAACACAGCCTGGAGCTGCTATTTGTTTTTGTGTGGGCCGAGCCAAACCACAAGAATATTACAGTCACCAGACCAGAGCAAATTCAAGATCCGTGATGGCAACGCATGTGAGCAACGGGGTGAGTATGTTGTATACGAGAAGGCAGTGAGTCACTGTTTAGCTGAGTGGAGCTGCAGCAGAAAGGTGAAGAGGACACCGCTGGTCTGATCAGGAAGTTTTCAGATGGAGCTACTACTAAATGTTTCGCACGCTTTACGACGCTAGCATCAGGATTGCTTAAGACCAAAACATGCTAACACGACAGAGAAAAAAATGTACTTACTGAAAAAGTTTTGCCTTTCTGTTTTAGAAATATCTCACAAACCACAAAGGATTTGAGTTTGATTTTCAGAAATGAATCATTCCATGTTCATGAAACTAAATAAAGCTGCAGTGGCAAATGTGGAAAATAGCTTAAAACATTTTCTTCATGCCTCTTAACAACGTTCTAACATCGTATAGCTGTAAATATGTTGAGGAGATGAATTTTTATTTTTTAAATTAATGAAGTGGTTCTCTCGCTTTTGTTTAAAACCCTCCACCAATAACACGTTTCAGACTAATGGCAACTACTGCACGGTTGTCGGAATCGTCGAACTGCTGCGCTTCTCTGCATCCCAAAAAGAAAAACACCATTTGAAGTCACAGACAACAAAAGACGTTTGGACCTAGAGAACTGTGACTGGTGTTTAGCGCTATCTCGTTTCCTCTGGTAACACGGGGTTTTGTTCAGATAGATGCAGATCCCGAAAAGAGGGGAGGGGTGAGTGTTCCGTGACCGTGTTTGCAGATTCCGTATTACAGCTTTAATGTTATGGAGTTAACTGTGACAGCTAACTTACCTTAGCTAACACATAAAAGGCTAACATACTAAGATAAATGTGTTAGGGTAGTAGCTGAGATTAAGATTGTATGACGTACCATTAAATTTAAAATTCGGAGTTTTCCCCTTTCAGTAATCATGTAGAACAGTGGTCCGCAAATGGCGGCCCGCGGGCCGCCCTCTCTTTGTGGCCCCCAAACCCTGCGCGCACCCCCCACCGCCTTGGAGCACCCCCATCTGCCTTTATGCGGTACTGCAGGGCTGAGCGCTGGAGTTATAACCTGAGACCGAACCCGAATCGAATCAGCCCGACCGGTTCTGTTGGATTTGGGCCGTAAATTATGTTAATTGAGCGGGTTGTCGCACGGCGCGCTTCGCTCGCTCGATCAGCGACTGAGACAAAGAGAGCGGTGAATTGTAAGCTGGACAATGTCCTTGCTGTGTTACCGGTATTAGTGCGCAAAATGCATGTCATCTCGGAGAGGGTCACCAGACGGTGTGGGGATGATTAGAACCTAAATTGGCTTCACTGGAGGACTTGAATGATCAATACAGACTTCAAGGCAGAGAGGAAAATTATCTCTGCCTGACCCTAACAAAGTCTTGTTATCCAAATCTGATGCCAAGGCAGCCTTGAGCTGCTAACAATAGGGCTGCAACAACGAATCGATAAATTCGATGAAAATCGATTACTAAAAGCGTTGGCAACGAATTGCGTCATCGATTCGTTGTGTCGCACAACTCTTCCAAAAGCGCCCCCCCTTCCCGCCCGCCGCTGCGCGCAGACCAGAGCAAGTCAGATCAGCGCGAGGGAGAGCCGCAGATCAGCGCGAGGGAGAGCCGCAGATCAGGGCGAGGGAGAGCCGCAGATCAGCGTGAGGGAGAGCCCGTACCGGCAGATCAGCGCGAGGGAAAGCCGGCAGACTTGCGCTGCTGCGAACCGGTTCCGCATTGTTGCACAGCGATCCAGGCAGCTGCTTCCAGCGCACGGTCCATTCTCAAAGTGGCGCAACCAAAAAACTATAATTAGCACACGATCGTTCATGTCCGCACATGTTCTCTATTTTCTGTCTTATTTGTGCCTGAAGCGCGCTACTGCGGAGCTCATCACCTGTGCTGTGGTGATGTCACCTCACGCAGCATCGAAAACGCGCTCTGAGCTTTTCGGTCAGGAGATCCCTTTGATCTGCTCAAAAGTAACTGATGAGGTGAAAAGGTAAGAATCCAGGCAACAGATTTTCTGGAGAATTAAGAGGAGATGCAGGAAGATGAGAGACAGACAGGACAGGAAAATAGTTCAATAAAAACAAGAAAACAAAACAAAGTGTTGAAAAGTAAAATGTAGGTAGATTTATCTCCACTACACGTTTTTACCAGTAAAAAACAATAAGTTATACACATGTAATATTTATACATCTGATACAATTCAGATCACCTTCAAAACTCAGTCACACACCCAGGGTTTCAAGACATTTTGGGGGCCAAGGCAAAATGCGACCCCCCCCCCCCCCCCCCCCCAATAACTGGGCTCCCCAGAAGCCTCTGTGTAATTCATACCCTCTCCAGTAGTGTTAGTTATACAGTGTTTATAAAAGCCCCTCAGACATTACTGACATGTTCTAATATTATCAGATGAAAAACTAAATTATCAGACATGCTGTTTCATCTGCTGCTTTTATAAACTTGCAAAAAGTAACAAAACCATTTGAAAGCCACTATTTGTGGATTCTCTGAAAGTTTCCATGGAGTGTGTGACAACTTATTTTTTCATTGATCCTATCGTCTAATCTCACAGCTGAAACAAGCATCCTTAATAATCTGTGCACAGGAAGCTTACCGATGCTGTAGTAAAACAAAAGGTATAATAATTTATTATTAATAAAACCTTGTTGCAGCACTAAAGCAGAAAAATTAGATTTTGCATTAAATATGCAAAATATTTACATATGAATTGTTTTAGAGCCCTTTAATTGGCAGAATCTGATATTAATTTAGTTCTTACAAAAAATGGGTCCCAACATTGTTTGTGTGGCGTTGCCATAGTGTGACGTCATAGGCACAGATCCCTGTTCTCTTGTTTGGAAATGGAAATATGATCACCCTACATTAAACAAACTGTCCACCCAGGCTTTTGCACTGCACAGAGACGCTTCGCTGCCTATGACTTTGAACGTCAGTTGAGAGTCAGTCTCATGCAGACTGACCAATGAAGAGAGGGCCTCAAGTTAAGACCCTCTCCTCATTGGTCAGTCCACACGAGGTGGGTCAAAGGTTACTCTGGGCGGGTTATGTGTTGTCAGGCATTCAAGTATTGAGTATATTTACTGCATATTACAGTAAAATATTCTGTATGTGACCACATTATGGTGATCCTCGGGTCGTGATGATGGAGCCCTTGAATATTGTTGCCCAGGGTACAACAAAGTGTTAATCTGGCCCTGGTTCCGCCGTCACATTCCCGCGGAAACTGGTTGATCACACCGGGGCCAGACTACTAGCATGTGGTTTTACAACCACAATGTCCTCAGAAGCAAAAACGCTTTTAAAAGGGAGGGAGGAGTACTAACTGTTGCTGCAGGCGTGTTGTGTGAGAGTGCAGTTATATACTGGTTAATATATTTTTGGGTTCAGTTGCTTTCATGTGGCCTAATGCGAGTCTATTTGGGATCATTGGAATGATCAGCAGCATTTCTTGATGTGACTTTATGGCAGTTGCCCAGGGCATCATCGCAAGGAGGATGGCATTCATTTACTTTTGTTTTATTTGGTATTTTTTTCAGTCATTTTTGGAAATAGTGATCAATTTTGATTAATTCACAGCCTATGTTTAATTACATTTAAAATAAATGTCAACAGATGAGATCAAACAAAACAGATGAGAATTGCCCTTAAGCTGTTTAACTTGGACCAAGCATTTTAGGTCACAGATAGATGTAGCTTAGGGTCTCTGTCTATACACCTTATAAGACAATTTAGGTGATGGCATGTTGTTTTTCTGCTATTGAACTGTTTTCTAATAATGTTGTGTTAAATAAAGTGAAGGAAGGAGAGAAATAACGTTTCCCTAGCAGTTTTTAAAAATTTCCCCATGTAATCCGATTAATCGATTAATCGTGTCGAGACCCCATCCGATTAATCGATTATCCAAATAATCGTTTGTTGCAGCCCTAGCTAACAACAACCCCCACGAAGGAAGGAATGCAGACAGATGCTGTGAAAACCCGACCTCCCCCCCCCCCCCCCCCCTTCAGATTGTGGACTTCTGCCTAGCGAGGTCATCAAACTGCAGGAACTCAATGTGCTCTGCACTCCTCCCAAGATCTCCCACCCACCTGTGGATACAGTTGGCTGAGCGCCACACAGGGCTGCTCCCGCTGGGGAAACAGGCTCCCAGCCCGCTGGGGAAACAGGCTCCCAGCCCCCACCCCACCCCCCCATCCCCCCACCCTCCAACCCACCTCCCTATCGGAGTCTCATGTTGTGAACTGTGATGTTCGTGCTTATATGTTTGAGGCGTTTTTTTTTTTTTTTTTTTTTTTTTTTGCATAGTAAAGCTATGCCCTGCCGGGAGTAACTGGTGTGCCTTTTTTCCCCCTCCCCCAATTTATCCTCATGTAATTCCCTTTTCATCTATTAAGGTAGCGCGACTTGTGTTGCGAAGGACCACAGTCACCAATTCTTGTAATGTGTCTTGCCCATGTATGTCTGATCTCTGAATTGTGTGTACTGAAACTCTAATTTCCCTCTGGGATTAATAAAGTTTTGATTGATTGATTGATTGATTGATTGATTGATTGATTGATTGATTGATTGATTGATTGTCTGCTCACACAAGAGAGAGGATCGGAGGATGCTCCTCCAAACACGCATTATTATTTTCGTAATTTCATTATGGTTTCTCCTGGAAGCGCTCAGTCAGACTGAGTGCTGTGATGTCGGGAGGTCCGGTCTTGGGGAGGGAGCGGGGTGAGTGACGGCGACTGCAGCGTAATCATCTGTCTCTTTTATTTAGGGACACAGAGAAGTTAAAAGGAGAGAGAAATAGAAGATAGAAGTTCTTGTTCCACTTTATTCTTTTGTTTCATGAAGATAAACTGATGTTAAATTTAGCTTAAAGAGAAACTGGGAGGAAGCTTTGGTTCATTTTAGGTTACAGGAGATCTTGTCTCCTATCTGCTCCTCCAGAGACAGCATGGACATAAGGGTTACATGGTGAAGGTCACACAGGACAGGTTAGTGCAGTCACAGCCGAGCTGGAGGGGAATAGGTGTTGTCCTCCTTTATATTGCAAGCTTGTGTTTTATGTGCATTACAGCCAGCAATCCAAATCCCCCCCACCTTCTGTGTCTTTTTTGTGTGTGGCCCTTGGACCATTATAATTGAGGACCCCTGATGTAGAATTTTTTTTAGAATCCCATTAAAGTGATGGTTTTACCCTGTAATGTGAAAATGTAAACAATTAATCAAATTTTATTTTGCTTATTCTGCTTCACCCCAGTCCAATAGAGCGCTGCTCAGAATTAGCCGATACTGTTAGAGATTTGCTTACGTAATCACAGAGCGTGAGTGCGTTTGTGGACTTCCAGACTGATGCAGAGTTAGCGGCATTTCTTATCTACAAGCCAGTCTTTAAAATATAAATATATGAATAAACAACATAATGTCAGAATAATGATTGTAAAACAATGTGTTTTAGCTCTGTTGCCTGGCTAGAGGTGCGCGTTCACAAATAAGAGGTGTTGCTTCGAGCCATAATCACAGAAATAGGGAAAGGGGCTTGAGTTGCAATACATGTTTTGGCCTCTAGATGGTGTCCTCTGAGAAAAAAACTCTAGATTTATTATAAGAAACAATGAAATTATGTCATAAATAAAGATGCACTGATCCTAGTTTTAGTATCAGCCTCATATCACGATTTGATTAAAGCAAATATTTGACCTGAAAATAAATTCGCCACATTGTGTTTTATCTTTAAAAAAAATGATCATTAGCAGGACAATAAAAAACATTTGAATAGCTTTGGAATTTTGATTCAGGGAGGAAACTCTTCCACATGAACATAAAGAATTGTCAGATGTTTATATTTAGATTGAGAAACGTTACTGTCTCTATTGAGAAACTTAGGTCTACAGTCACTAATGAACAGCGACTAATTCATGCAAAGACAAATGACTCATAAAAGTCATAAACCACCACCATCCAAAACACTATCCATCAGCGCGCCCCAGGGCAGCTGGGGCTGGATGTAGCTCATCATCACCAGCGTGTGAATGTCTTCTAGGACAAAGCGCGCCATTTCATGTCTGATGGAAACACACCCATTAACCGAGTCGTGGCTAACAGCTGCGTTCTGCACTTCACGGAGGATACTTGATGCCTAGGCGTCTGATGGAAAGGCCTGGTTAGACTGGCGGATCATGATGAATATTAACCCTATTCTGATCATCAATTTTTAAAGATAAATAAAAACGTGAATTATTATTATTCTTGTGAATAAAAATTATTCCTTTGATTGCAATTTAATATAAAGGCCATCTGGCAATCAGAAAACACATTTTAGAGAGCAGAACTATGGAACTATGAATAATTGTTTCTTCCTGATGTTATTTTATTATTAAAGCCCTACATCCAACACAGCTGTTTTCACAGCTGCACCGCATTTTGGCACTGTTACAGTGAGTGTAAAGTTTACATTCGTAACACGTGCACCCTGCAAACTGTTCCTGACAGAAACAATTTGGGCTGGACCGGAAGGCAAGGAGATGAGGAGGCGAGGGAGACAAAAGAGCTAAAAGAAATTTAAAAAATGATCTGAGAGAAAAAGGGAAGCTTGCCTCCCTTTTCCCACTCCCTACACCTTCTAAAAAATGGTGCTCGGACCCCTCCTTCCACATTATACAGCACCATGAGCCAAGCATTCCTCCTCCAGGAGAAGCTCTCTAGATGTTGGGTTCTGATGCAAGCTGAGTTTGTTTTTCATTTGAAGAATTATCCCAGGAACACACAGGTTTCTGTCCCAAAAAGGCAGCAGCAGCTACAGATGGAGGAGGAGAAAAGGGAGGGCAGTAGGGTTAATGAGCACCAGATGCCCTACCTTCGATGGTAGCAACATTCTTCAGAGCTTTAGTTGGAGTGTGATCTGTGCTTGAACTTATGTCAGAGGAGATGCTGGAGCTGCCTTTACCTGCAGAACACAGAGAAAGGGCTTGAAACGATGCTTGATCTCACAATAAGAACCAGTCCCTCTGTAGATGACGCTGAGATGCGTCTGTCAGAGGTATGAAGCGTGAGGAAATATAAACTGTCTGCTTTGATTTGACATTTTCCAGCTGGGAGTGAGGAGCTTCCCTTGGCTCGTACACAAAATTTGGCCGAGTTTGTTTAAATTGGCATCAGCTTTTGATATTTCAAGGGGAAAAAATGTTTATTAAACGCGTCTTTCTGCTTTTACTTCCACCCAGAACAAGCGGGGATGACTTTTAGAGAAGATGGAAGCATATTTTTGAGGTCACTGCCTGAAAACAGCAAAGCAGCTGAATTTGCTTTATTAGATTCATGTTTCTAAATAACGACAGAAGTTTTTTTTTTTTTTTTTTTTGGATCTGAGTTTGTGTTTGTTCTGAGTGGCTGCTCGTGGAATAGTTTGTTTGTGGCGCCCATTCTTCTGTCAGATTATACATGCAGCTCTGTGGCTTTCCTGAGAGCACGTTAGCATTTCAGCGAGGAGAACTGCCACCTACACGGGCTAGACTCCTCCTGGAATAGCCGGTAAATATGGAAACCAGAGACAGGTGGGAAAACATGGTGACACATGAGAGCATTTAGAGCAAAGCTGGTTTCATGAAAGACAAAACTATCTTATTTCTGGTTGTTGTTTTAGTCTTTTTAGGAAAACAAGTTTCTCTAAAACTCCCACTTGTAGATAGTTGCTGCATACTTGTGACCGGTGTGTGATTAATTGTGGAGACACACTTGAAAACAGATGTGGACTGAAGCCTTGCAGAATTCTGATCTTGTAAATAAAGCTCTGGTCAGTAAAAGCTGCACGTTTATGCTTTTATTAAATAAGAATATGAGACTATTTACAGTTTAAAGGTTTGGCATCACTCCCAGTAAGGAATCCGAAGCAGCAGAAACATTAATTTTATTAAAAACTGATGCATAAATTACCCATAATGCAGTTCTTTTAATGTTTTTTTGTGTGTTAATTTTCTGATCTTTCATCTTCAAACAAGTACGCCCCAGAGGAAGGGCTGTCTGATTTTGTGCAGCTTTATCTAAACCATATGCTGTTTTAATATTGTAGATTTTGATATTGTCTAATAGAAATTAGCTTTTGTGTTCAGCAGATCTGAACAGTTTGTTTGTTGTGACTGCCAAGAAGTTTAGGTAGACCAATTAACTGGTTAATATATGCCACATTTACAGCTACAATGGCAAATTTGAAATACAAATGAGCTTAAAACATGTTTTATGCCTCTTAACAGCATTCTAACATAGTATAGCTACAAATATATTGTGGACATATTTAAAAAAAACTGGAAAATTCCTGAAGAAATCTTTTAAAAGGGACCTGTCACCTGGCACAAGACAGTTTTTATGTAAATTTAAAGAATGTCACACACTCAAAGTTTGAAAGGGTAGTTCAGTCTGCCCAAAAATGAGAAATTCTTCAAAGTTTTTTACTAATAATTTCGCCATGGTAAATCAGATCACTTAGTAAAGTAATAGCACACCGCCCACACCTGAGCCACTCGTTTTGATGTATAATTTGTGGGGGTGCACGCAGCCATTCGAGCCGCATTAATGTCCGTGGAAGAAGAAAAATAAAGGTGATTAATGTCTAACTCCCCCTAGGAGCATAACAACAAGGGCACTGCTTGCAGGACGCTTAATAATGAATAAATATATAAATTAAATGGTTCTCTCACATTTGTCTCAAAATCTCCACCAATAACACGTTTCAGACAGAAAGCAACTACTGGACCATCCGGTTGTCAGCTGCACTTTCCTGGGTCCTTCATTGATTACAGACTAATGTATTTAGCAACTGAACATCACTGGATTGGAGGTTCTCTGCTCCATATTATCAGAGAAGGAGAAACAGCCGGCTGCTACCACTTCAACTTTGGGACAAACTACCAGAGTCCCAAAAGAAAAACCACAATTTGAAGTCACGGACAACATAAGTCATTTGGACCTAGAAAACTGCGACTGGTGTTTGGCACTATCTCGTATTCCCCGGCATCACAGGTATCTGGTTCCAGCAGAAGCGTCTCAGGGAATGCAAGTCAATGGGGCTAAAATAGCTATTTTCTAATCTGCTTTGCCTTATGCCCTGAATCGCACATGTTGCACTTCAATTTAAATGAAAAGTAACGATGGGTGTTTCACCCACGTCTGTCACGTACTTTGAGATTTATCAGCTTGTAAAAATTTGTAATTCCTAGGACTACAAATCAGATGTCAGCCCGACAATGACATCAATTTGCTGATGCCCATTTGTAGTCCAGGACATATTTTCACACAAAACCTAAAATAACTTTTGCCCTTGTTTGAAAATAAGTGCTTTCTCAGCATCACAATGTGTCTTTAAAATTCATAGACATCATATGTGAAATCCACAGCACATAACAAACAGGAATAAAAAATAACGTTTTTAGCTCTATTGACTTGCATAAATGTTTTTGTTCTTCCGAAGACCCGTGGTCCGGAAGTAGATGGGCGTGATTTAGGCTCCCCATACCCAAGGGGAGGGCTGAGTGTTCTGTGACCATGTTTGCATTCAAAACCCTGCTTGTTCTGTAAATTTGCTAAAGCAGCTTTATATCAACACAGACAACTTTCATGTATTCATCAACCTTTGAATGACTATTTCTTATGTTGCACCTTCTGCACTGTAACTGCTCAGTCTTTCACTTAGCTTTTTTATTTATTTCTATCATTGAATTTATTTGTGTATTTTAAATTGAATTTTATAATCAACTGTTTTATGTTGTCACGTTGATTTTTATGCTTTATGTTCTTGCTGATGTTGCTCCTGGAAAGCACATTGAATTGCTTCTGTGTACGAAATGTACCATATAAATAAAGCTGCTGTGAAAAGCGCTGATCAGCTAGAAACTGTTACACACTGACCTCCGAGGTGGAGTTGCTCCACATGTTATTTTTTAAAACCCCGATGTCCGACCTTTCCTCCGGACTTAGGGATAGAGCTCATTGGAATGTTATGTGCAAAAGCATCTCTCTAAGGCCTTTGGTTAAGCTGGACAGCTGTTTTTCTTTCATGAAATCAGAAATGTGTGCAAGAGATAAAAACAAGATGAATGTAAATACTCTTTTGGTGGTAACACCCAAAATGATGTCCAAATATTAACTGTAGTTAAGTTAGATGAGTTGTTTTTTGTGGTATGAGGGCAAACTGAGTAATTTCATAAAAATAAAATTTGAGTTGGGTCAACAGTTGCATGAACAGATATCGAAATCTCTAAATTTAATCACAAAAAATGTCAGGAAAGTTGCTGTTTGATTTTTATGGTTTCTGCAAACTACCGAACAAGAAAAATTTTCATTTTTATGCACTTTAAAAACTGAAATAGTTACACACTAACAGAAATAATCATCCAGACGTCAAAAACACTGTTGTTGTTGCAAAGTTTTACTAAATTAGCCTAAATGATTATTTCTTTTATTAAGTGAAAAAAACTCGTTCAAACAAACCTGAGTACGTAATGTGAAGTAACTGCTGCTAAAGTGAATGACTGGTTGGAACACCTTTGGACTGTTTACAAATCTTTCACAATGACGGGGAGGAATTAAGCTCCATTTGTCTTTGCTGAAATTTAAAAATTCAGCCATATTGGAAGGTTTTCTAGCAAGGTCAAAGGTCAAAACAGCAAGGGGTCCAAGTTCTGAAGCAGCAAGGCAGCCTCAGACCATCACACTGCCACCACCATGCTTGACTGTTATTTTTCTGAATTGCAGAGTTCATTTTACACCACAACAGAACACAGATCTGTTCTGAGCTTTTCAGTTTAAATTCTTACTAAAAAAGGCCATGGTGTGTTGCTTTTTGAGAACTTTCAGCCTACCTCATGTTGTCTTGGTTCTACGGGTGTGGTGGTAATCAGGCCTGGTGTGGCTAGTAGAAGTGAACTCAAGTTTCCAAATAATCTGGTTAATCTATCAATTCATGTAGAGCCAGTTTGTTTTAGATGGCTAAAATGAATATTTGTCCTATACTGAAGTGTTTTTGCTGATCTGAAACTTTTAGAAGAGACAATAAAGAACACGAAACAGAAGAATTCTGCAAGGAAACTGGATTTACCATATTATTTACAACTTTGATATGAGCTGACCCATATGAAATGAATAGCTCCCAAGTCCAAGAACAACAGGATCTGGGATTATGAACAAAAATCCCAGTAACTGGCTCTTGTCAAGATAAGAACATGTCCTAAAAAGCAAGCACTCACATCCTCTTATTCACCTCCATGTGGGAAATAAACGTTTCCTATTAATAAAAACAAGCCAAAAATAAACGAGAATATAAACCCACCTGTTTTTAATCTAACAATGTATCTAAATTAATCTGTGTCTGGGTTACAAAGTGAATATTTCTGCTAATGATAAATTAAAACTAGTATATTTCAAAACTACTGGACGCAATAAACTCCCCGCTGTAGATTCATAAAGGAGCTGTGAACTTCTAGCATAAACCAAAAGAACAATGGGGTCAAGTGGAGGTAATTGCTTCAGATCCGAAGAAGAAAACCAAAACTGGCACGCGCAGCTAGCATCATTTTTCAGCATTAGATGCGAAACACGTCCAGCAGATGTCACGCTGCGTAATTTAGACAATATAAAAATTCCACATAGATAAAAAGTTATGAAAATGTACTAATTACATGTTAAAATGGAAATCAGCTACACACAGGTCAAAGCAGCGGGATAAATTATGAAAACAAACTAGAGTTAGCGTTAATGTTTTTGTGCTCATTTTAAACTAGCTAATATTAGTTATGAGTGACGTCACCAACTGTTACTTTGCGACATTTTTCCCCCTAGTGTGAGTTTATAGTTTTTTTTAGAGTGGACTTACCCTCGCTCCCGTACAGTTTTCCATTGTTCGCACCCATTTTAAAGAATACATAATCTATGCGCACACACTCGCGTTGTCAGGCTGAACTCCAGGGTGAAAAAAAATGAAGGCAGTATTTTCATTTAAAAATGGCAACGCAGGCAGAGTTTAATGTGCAGGACCGTTATCTCTGGCTTCAAACAGTTAATCCAGATGTTGAGAACGCCCCAGAGTTACGCAAACCGAGAATCCAGCGGTGCAGGCTTGTCCATGAACGCGAACCTCCGCTGAGTCT
Organism: Nothobranchius furzeri; assembly: GCF_043380555.1. Lineage (NCBI taxonomy): Eukaryota > Metazoa > Chordata > Actinopteri > Cyprinodontiformes > Nothobranchiidae > Nothobranchius > Nothobranchius furzeri. The sequence continues at coordinate 43,608,300 of NC_091747.1, read as the reverse complement.
CAGCGCTGCAAACAAAAGTCCCTGTTTCGAGGAGGTCCGAGAAAACTTCGTGAAGTTCCCTAAAATGGTAAGAAGCTTTTTTATCGGGATGAGTGCGGGCGAGCCACGGCGGCCAGCCGGGTGAGCGAGGACGCGCAGCGGACCCCCGCTCCCGCTGGATCCGGATTTAAAGGGACCGCGCACCAATTAGGGAAGCCTGGATGTTGATGGAAGGGATGAAAAAAGACCTAAAAAGGCCAAGATCGTGACTCAGAAATGCTCAAATGGTAACATATTGTTGCTGGGAACCACACAGGACATGTGTCACTTTTATAGAGTTATTCTCGACCCAAGGACACATAATCCCTAACAGTCAGAGGATCAGATCCTAAGAAGAGAGCCATTTATCCAACATGTGTGGTGTGTTCCTATGAATAGCAGCCCGGCAGGTCATTGGATACCTAAGAGCAAAGTTACCAGACAAAGCCAGTTGTCTCCTGCTGACAGTTGACCAAATATTCTGAACAATCTCCTTCCATGTGCACGGAGCTGAAAGATCTACATAAAACACACACAGTCTTTTATGTGCATAAAGTAGTAAAATTACTCCCACTACATCTCAAACTACCGTAGTCATTTGTTTTTGGCGTCTCATCTTGCAGCATCAACGATGTTCTTCTTGTTCTTCATTGTACATTTGATTTAGTCAAAACAAATAATTCTAGAAATTTTAAGTAGTTTAACTGGGATTTTCTTGAATTTTGTAGAGTTTTGGTATAAAAGTTCTAGCTTCCTGAGCAGCCTCAGTTTAGAGTAATTGCTTTTATGACGAGCAGGATAAGTTAAACAGATTGCTGCTATCTTTAAAGGTTGTTTACAAGCATAAATATTACTATCAGAAAAATATAGCACTTGGTTAGCCTAGAAATTTGTAGCAAAAGACTTGGCTCTGCTGGTCGGCTTAGCCACGCTCCATTATAGCCTCAACAGGTCTACCATTGGCCCAAACAATTTTAAGTTGGCCCAATCACAGCACTCTGATTTAGAGACGTTGGGTGGACAGTGTGTGGTGGAGTACTCCATTGACTGATTACCATAGCGATGAGTGACATGTTCATTGCTCTGGTTGGTCCTAGTCCTGTCCAATTGCATGCAGACCTTCCGTCCACCAACTGATCTGTCTACGAGTCATGGCCAGACTATATAATTACATACAGTCAGGTCCATAAATATTGAGGCAGCGACACAATGCTAACATTTTTGGCTCTGTACACCACCACAATGGATATCAAATGAAACGAAGAAGACGTGCTTTAACTGCAGACTGTCAGCTTTTATTTGAGGGTATTTACATCCAAATCAGGTGAACGGTGTAGGAATAACAGTTTGCATATGTGCCTCCCACTTGTTAAGGGACCAAAAGTAATGGGACAGAATAAGAACCATAAATCAAATTTATACATTTCAATACTTGGTTGCAAATCCTTTGCAGTCAATTACAGCCTGAAGTCTGGAACACATAGACATCACCAGACGTTGGGTTTCATCCCTGGTGATGCTCTGCCAGGCCTCTACTGCAACAGTCTTCAGTTCCTGCTTGTTCCTGGGGCATTTTCCCTTCAGTTTTGTCTTCAGCAAGTGAAATGCATGCTCAATCGGATTCAGGTCAGGTGATTGACTTGGCCATTGCAAAACAGTCCACTTCTTTCCCTTCAAAAACTCTTTGGTTGCTTTTGCAGTATGCTTTAGGTCATTGTCCATCTGCACTGTGAAGCGCCGTCCAATGAGTTCTGAGGCACTTGGCTGAATATGAGCAGATAATATTGCCCGAAACACTTCAGAATTCATCGTGCTGCTTTTGTCAGCAGTCACATCATCAATAAATACAAGAGAACCAGTTCCACTGGCAGCCATACATGCCCACACCATGACACTTCCAGCACCATGCTTCACTGATGAGGTGGTATGCTTAGGATCATGAGCAGTTCCTTTCCGTCTCCATACTCTTCTCTTCCCATCACTCTGGTACAAGTTGATCTTGGCCTCATCTGTCCATAGGATGTTGTTCCAGAGCTGTGAAGGCTTTTTTAGATGTTGTTTGGCAAACTAATCTGGCCTTCCTGTTTTGGGGCTCACCAATGGTTTACATCTTGTGGTGAACCCTCTGTATTCACACTGGTGGAGTCTTCTCTTGATTGTTGACTTTGACACAGATACACCTACCTCCTGGAGAGTGTTCTTGATCTGGCCAACTGTTGTGAAGGGTGTTTTCTTCACCAGGGAAAGGATTCTTCGGTCATCCACCACAGTTGTTTTCCGTGATCTTTTGGTGTTGCTGAGCTCACTGGTGCATTCCTTCTTTTTGAGAATGTTCCAAACTGTTGTTTTGGCCACCCCTAATGTTTTTGCTATCACTCTGAAAGGTTTCTTTTGTTTTTTCAGCCTAATGATGGCTTGCTTCACTGATAGTGACAGCTCTTTGGATCTCATCTTGACAGTTGACAGCAACAGATTCCAAATGCAAATAGCACACTTGAAATGAACTCTGGACCTTTTATCTGCTCATTGTAATTGGGATAATGAGAGAATAACACACACCTGGCCATGGAACAGCTCAGAAGCCAATTGTCCCATTACTTTTGGTCCCTTAACAAGGGGGAGGCACATATGCAAACTGTTGTAGTTCCTACACCGTTCACCTGATTTGGATGTAAATACCCTCAAATAAAAGCTGACAGTCTGCAGTTAAAGCACGTCTTCTTCGTTTCATGATATCCATTGTGGTGGTGTATAGAGCCAGAAATGTTAGCATTGTGTCGATGTCCCAATATTTATGGACCTGACTGTATGTAGGATAGGTTGCCAGGCAGGCACTTTGGTGCATTTAGGGGTCAAATGTAGCAGTAACTGCTAATGCTTCCATTGAAGTAACCCTTTTATGCTAAACTGATGGCAGAGTAGAGGTTTCGAACATAACTTTTGGATGAACTGATGGGAAACTTAGGAAATTGGAATTGTTTTAATATGGAAGCAAACTGCTTTGGCCTTAACTGAGCTCTGACTGGCTGTTAGCCTATCAGTCCTGGGCCATTCAGGAAGTGAAGTTACTTGGAAATGAAGATGTGAATTTTGGCTAATTCTGATGCATCTCAAAACTATAATTACCAAATACACTTAAAATATCTGATAACTAGAAAGCTGTGGTCCAGCAAGTAAAATTTCCACATGAGCGATTCCTTATTGCTAGCATGGATTAGTGATTAGCAATGACGATGTCACAAAAAATTTATTAAATGTCTGAATGTTGGTAGCATGACCACAGATTCCAATCACCTGCTGATTTCAGGGGTCATTTCTGAAATCCTATCGAATTCTAATGCAGAGATGTCTAAAAATGCCCCAAAATACCTTTTTAATGCTTTTGGAAATCTCATTCAACAAAAACACATCCTAAATGCTTCTCATTTTAATGTGTTTGCTTTAAAGCCATCCAGAACGTCTTTAAAGTGTTAGATTGGCTTGGCCGGTACCGAGCAGCTGGGCTTCTGGCCATCTGAGGTCAAATCTCAGACCTCAAACCTCTATAACTAGCAATCTGTGCCACTCTGGAATGCACAACAAGACAAATCCAACCTCCAGTGGCTGCATATCAGCATCTCCACCGGACAAACGCAGAGTCGCAGCACACATTTCTTGGATAAAGTGGGTGAAGAAAACAAATGATGCCACACTTTTTCATGTTTATATCATCTCCAAGGAAACCCACCCACAGCTAGAATGTTTAAGTGTTGTCAGGAGCGCTGGAGTTTATTCCAGAAAGCAGCTCAGATTTGGCTGAATCACAAACACAGACGCTGTCCTCTGGCGCGGTCGTCCCTTGGACAAGCGTGGGCGACTCTCAGCTGATGTCCATCGCAGGACTCGAGGAGTCTTTTTCTACTTCTGTGGCGACAGAGAAGATTTCCTCCAGTCTGCCGTATAACGTCGTCATGGTCACAGGGATGGACATGCAACTAGAGCCGAGACGAATTAAGAATATCATTTGAAAAGCTCTGAAACCATAAAAGAGTTAATTTATGATACAAAAATAAAAAAAAACCTGTTCATAACTGTGGAGATGTGTTCATCCAGCGACAGGTCACATATTCCTACACCAAACAGCTTGCACGTGATCTGACGTGGGTTGGGAACGCTCACCATCACTGTAGAGACGAAGGAGATCATGATGCTCCATCACCTACTGGTGCACTACAACTCTAGCTGGACTAAGGGATGGTTCAGATTGTTTGAGATCTTTTTGATTTTCTTTCATCAGTTTTCTCCTCTGCAGATAGCTCTCTGAGCAGCCTCAGTTTAGAGAAATACTTTAGTTGTAATAAGATTGATAAGATAACAGCTAGTCAGACTACAGTAAAGACTGAAGTTGATCATGACCATGTTTGGTTTTTTTATGGACTAAATATCTCATGAGCCTCTGAATGGATTATTAATGAGTCTTACATCACCAGATCTAAAGCCACAATTTGTTACAGTTTGTTTGGGATTCAAGATGGCCGCCATAGCCAATCGACCTTCCCAAACACAAAATGGCTACAACTCAGTCATTTTTAACCCTCCCACTGTCCTAATGGGTGTGACCCCGCGAGGAAAGTTGACCATTGAGCAGGGTTGATGGTTTATCCCTTGGGCTTTCCTCGCGGGGTCACACCCATTAGGACAGTGGGGGGGGGGGGGGGGGGGGGGGGGGTTTAAAGACACTAAGTTTAAATGTGACATTTATGTAGCTGAAAGCCATTAACAACATGTACTCCGAGTGCTAACGGTGCTACAGCTAACTATAGATTTGTGTGTAAATGACAGATTTTTGAGACTGGTTTAATCTCAGTAAAACAAAAATAATCTACATAAAACAGGTGCTCACAGACAGCGAGGGAGTCAGCGTGGGGTCGGTGGAAGGTCACCGAAAAGCTGGTAGAAGACTCTGGGAGGACTTCATAAGGCAGGTCACCAATCTCACCTGAAGGGATCCGCATCAGTAAAGTGAAACACAAATAAAAGGACATCAGCAGCCTAGCATATTTTGTTAACATCACACCTGGACTGGAGCGCCGGCCGGAGGTGCAGGTCCTCAGCAGGGTGTTAATGGCACACTGATGGCGCAGCAGCTCCAGCAGAGATGGGATGTGGGCTGGTTGAGTGAAGGGAACCCTGTCCACTAAGACTGCTTTCTGTGTGGGTACATCCCACGCAGCTTCAGGGAAAATGCAACTGTGCATCGGGCCGCCAGGAGAGGGCTGGAAAAACGAGTACTGAATAACTAAAACTGTAGAATTAAGTTTATTAAATAGTCAATGCATACTCATACCACTGTAAAAATCTCCTTCCAGCATGCATTTGGTGATCTTACAAGCAGCTGGGGTAAGGGTGACCCCTGCAGGTGAGCATCAGGTACAGCAATATCTATATGACAGGAGCATCAGTGTAAAAATATGTTTGTTACTACATTTGAACCTGCAAAAATAGTTTAACCTGTTATTTGTCTGAGCTTCTCAACAAAAGGCATCATCAGAGGGATTGGTGGCTGCAGCCTGAGCAAGAAGCAGGCAGGGAACGTCTCATTCTGCACCTCACTGAGCGGAGCAAACACAGGACAGCTGCCCCATGCAGGACAGATTTACTGTTAGCTCCAGCGGCTGTGCGAAAGACTCGCTGAAATGAAAAAAGTCCAGCTGAGTGAGAGATTAAAACACTAAAACACCAACCCCTGGGGATCCAGTGCAGGAGGCTGCAGGATGACAGACGCCATTGGAAGTTTAAGAGTCACGTTGCTGAGGCCAACTGTAACTTGGGCTGCCTGGATGCCTGGTTCCAAATCAGCTTTATAAAAACATGAACAGAAAATCACAATTCAACTGCAAGAAAAAGGTTGAATGTGTCTTTTTTAAAGCAACACTAAAGAGTTTTTAACACTTTAAGCTATTGCTTTCAAACTGCTTATAGTAGGTATTGAGCTAGAAACTTGAGCAGCTTCACGGACAACACTCTGTAGTCCTCTGGTGACCAGAAACTGGACTTAGGTTTATGGTTTGGGTAGGAACACTTGTGGGTGGCCTCTACCTGTTTTATAGCAATAGCTGTTTACTGTCAGTAGCTAATGTAAAAGCTAGCAGTTAGCTTGTTTTAGTTCGCAGACAAGTCAGAGGAAGAAGAATTTGGTGGGGTTTTAAGAAAGTAAAGTCTGTGGAGGCGAAGAAAAGAGCTAAAACCAGGGTGAACAATGGCGCCTATCGTTTGAGGGTGGTAAAGGAGGCTACGAAATCAGACTGATGGTGACCTGGCATTGTTGCTACTAGACTTGTAATATTTATAGTCCAACAGTGTGGATCTTTTCACTTCATAGGTTATTCATGATCAAGCTAGCATTAGCTTGTGTTAGCATTAGCTTGTTGTTACCACTAGCTAGAGCAGGCTTGCTTACGACCGTTAGCGTTCAGCATTAAACCAGTAGGGAGAAGAAGGAAGAAACTTAATTAGTGTTGCTTTAAAGTTTGTTTCTTACATGAGTTGGAGGCTTTTAGGACATCAGTGGGCGGGGCGTAAAACTGGAGAGCCATAGAAAAATCTGGAATTTAAAAAAATACTTTAAATGTTTTATTTATAAATGCATACTTGGCTAATTTATCGCTGTACCTTCCTTTCCTGTGATTAAAAGGCCAACCTTGCCGTAGTTGATCAAATCCATTTGGGAGTCAAATTGTTTAGATTCCCTGATTGCAAAAACAAATAATTAAATTCCAATTATTTTGCCTTTAAAATAGTAAAATATTTACCTACTTTTGCAAGTCTGATATTAATTGCAGGTCTTTCCAGAGATGCTGAAGTGACGTCAACAGTTTTAACTTCATTTCACTGGGAAAAAGTGACAAAAGCTGCTAAAGCCCCACAAGAGACTCAAATCAGAAAAAAAGAACTAAATAATATTTTAATAGTGGATACATACTTGTCTCCGGGGATGTCATACTGGGTAAACAGGCATCTCAACCTCACGGAGAAATCTGCAAAATTTTGGGACCTTTGAAATGAAACAGTCTGGATTTTAGGACGTTTTAGGTCAGACTCCCTGGTCCATCGCTCTGCACTGAAGCTCCTCATGTTTAGTCAGTTTTCTTTCTTTGGAGAGTGATCTTTTTTTCAGAATAAAAGCAGCAGATGTGCAACTTATCCCAGCTCTAAAAACTATTTTGTTAAATGAAGATTCGAGAATTACCCAACAAAAAGGTGAGGACAGTTTATTTGTGCCATTAACCACCACCGGTGCAGCCATTTTTCCTTTTTGCATAATTTTCCTGCAGCAAATCTCAGAAACATAAACGTCTAATAGGAATTAAGACAACTACCTCTCACCTCAGCAGATGCAGAAGGAACTTGCTGGACTATTGGGGGGGAAATGCATAAAATTATCACAAATATCAAAAGAAAGTGGTGCTTAGAGTGCTTATTGGAGACATACAGCAGGAGGTTCTCCATGTGGAGCCACCTTCACCTCCTGCACTTCACCACATGGCAGCAGCAACACCTCCACATAAAACAGGTCAGCTGTCAGGTAGCAGGTGGACTCGGTGATGTGGAAGCCCATCCTTTAGAATGCAGATAGATCATTTTACGACACAGATCTAGTTTAGTAAAAGAACAGCAGAGAACAGTGAATTCTACCCTTGTTGCTTGGCTATCATCTCCAACCGTGACATGATGGTGCTCAGAGAGGAAGCTGGAACACCAGAACAAAAACCATCAGATCCATGCTCTCAGACACGTGATGCGAACGTGTGTTTGTTTACCATGAAGCACCTTCTGGATTCTTTCCAGAGCTCTAACAAGAGGTTCACAAGGTTTGGACTCATCTCTGGATTTCTCCTGTTGTGAGACAAAAAAGGAGTTAAAACGCCAACAAAGGGCTGGTTGTACTGCAGTGAGAGGCTTGTGTCAACAGCCTGCCCGTGCCACCGTGGAACACAAAGCTGCGTGACACCATGGCAAAGAGAAATATTGACACTGAGACGCTTTAAACCTTTCTGGGTCCATCAGCGCCAACTAGCCAATGCAGCATTATCCCATCGGACCACACATCACTCCAGACCACAGAATAATCACGCTTCCCAACCGGACTCCAGAGACTAGCCACTGCCAAGCTCCACTTTAGATTAATCCACAAGCATTATCTACTCTGCTGCTCCACCCGTGACTAATCTAAAGAAAACTAACTCACTCTTTTTTTCACAGTCTCAGCCTTGCAGTGTTAACATGCACCATCTGAACTCTGAAATCTACACAAAATGTAAACTTGTGTTCACCCAGACAGCAGAAATCTGCATTTAGAGCTAGAACAAGGCCAGAATAAATGCAAACGTTGCAGGAAGAAATAAAAAGTTCAAGAAAAGTGTCAAACCGCTGTGTTTCTCTATTTTGAAACAAAGACTCGTGTGTTCCAGTATGAATGATCTAACTGGACCACATGAGCACAAAGGGTACAAATTCACAGCTGATCTCCCAGTCTAGGTCACAGTTTAGCAAAGAAAAATATCTAATCTGATCTTTTGTAGGTGATTTATCCATAAATTTCACATTATATGGAAAATTCTGCAGTTATTTGCAGCAGAAAGGAGATGAAGCTAGTCGATATACTTCTGGGTGGAATGTATTATTAAATCAATAAATGTGTTTTGTCCTCATGAGCTCCTGTAGAAGTAAACACTGTGTCTAATATGGCGCCACCCAGATACTTAGACCTGCTCTCATGTATTTTAGACCCGATTTTTATGGTTACATTTTAAAAAGCCACCAATATTTTACAACAACTGAGCGTCATTTAATTCATTTTCAACAATATTTCAATTGAGATTTCCAGAGATTAATGGTAAAACCTACACATTCTTATGTCCCAGCACTTTAGGTCAATCAAAACAAATCCATTTCTCCAAACTGAGGTTGTTCAGAGCCATCTTCAACAGGTAAGATGTTTATTAAAAACCGGTCCACTGGACCACACTTCAACGTGTGAATTGAGTTTTGTTGAGATGCACGTTTGTCTCACCATGCATCTTCGAACCAGCTGAAAAGTATCATTCCAAGTCTTCTCTGCGAACTTAGTGTGCAGGTTGGAAATTATGGCGTCCTTCATCACTTAACAAAAGAAAGACAATCAAATAATTCCATCAAAAATGAAGTTGTGTATTTGGCTGTAACCGTAAAACGTACAGTAAATTTGTATTAAAATTTTAAACAAAAACACGAATTTTAAATTCCTTAGCTGCTCACGTGCCATCATCATACTTATTATTCAGTCATATGCTATGTGTTTTCGGTTTTCTATGCACCAGGCGGGTTACCACGAGATTATTTTATCGTTATTTTGTGAAAATCGGAGTTAAACGGACTGTTGTCTGGTTGTCTCCGACGGGCGGGCGTTGTCAGACGGAGCCAAGCCCACAGGACGCTCAGTCAGTCTGCTGCTAACAGTCCCTTGAGTTAGCCACGAAGCTAGCCATGAGCTAACTAACAGCTAGCTATTTTTATTTCTCCGCCTCGATTTAAGCTTTCTTGAAACAGGTAGGTGGTTTTTCGCGCAAATGAAGAGCTTTCAATTGTGCGTGCTAGTCACGCTTTTACGTTTTTAACGTGGTTATGTTGTAGTTAGCTACTTGCTTGGCTTTAGCTGTGGTGCTAGCTTGCTGCTGAATTTGAGAGCATCGACCGAGCATCTGTTGCTGGAATTTGTCAAAAATTGGGATTTCAGACGTTTTCGGAGCCGCTACAATTAGGCTGACCTCCCTCAGCTGCTCATTACAAATCAGGTGACGTTTACCTGCTGGCTTGTTGGGTTTGGTTAGCCTTTTAGCCACATAGCCCACTTAGTCTACCACTGTGGCTAGATTAATAACAGTTAAAATGTAAACCTGGTAACGAGTTAACGCTGACGTGATGATTACTGCTATTTATGACTTCTTCCTATTTACTGTAAGAATTTGGATACAGCTCTCAGTCTGCTAAGTTAGCATCGAAAAAACCCCACCGAGCTTTTGTCGTTATTTATGTGCAATGTAATGATTCACAGATTATTTTTTTTACAGGTTTGGTCACGCTGTGGTCCGTGTAGTCTCTTTACTTTCATCTGCCCTCTTCCTAACATGAGTTTTGTATCGTGACGGTGCAGCTTTGTCAAGAAATGATCTAAATTTAAACACATTATGAATGATCGCCTTCATTTCCACCCATGTTCTTATTGTATGTCCAGATTAATTTAGTTAAAAGAGCCTCACCAATCGTTGTATTGACTTCCAGGGTATAGATTTCTACGTTAATTTGGCTAATGAACTATTGGCATCATTCCCTTATTTATCCCCAGAGGTCTGCCTGGCCTGGGTAGGAAACATACTTTTCTGGACATCCTGCTTCTGTCATGGTGGTTGTGGGTCGTTCGTACTGACAATCTGACCTCTAAATAACTGTAGCATGTGTCCGAGTTGACTCAACGCTGTCAAAGAAAGGGAAACACCACCAGGTCTTACGATTCCTCATGACTTGCTGCTCATCACACGGCTATAGTCGGATTGTTTGATTTGAAATGAAGCAGTTTGTAATTTACATAAAAGAGCATTTAGGGCAGCAGTAGTTCAGGTGGTAGAGCGGGTTGCCTCATGATCGGAGGGTCATGGGTCTGATTCCAGCTCCCGCCAGGGGTATTCTGCTGTTGTGTCCTTGGGCAAGACACTTCACCCATCTTGCCTGTGTTGGTGGTGGTCAGAGGGGCAGACAGCGCCAAATGGCAGCCTTGCCTCTGTCAGGCCGCTCCAGGGCGGCTGTGGCTACATAGTAGCTTACCATCACTGGCAGTGTGTGAATTATTATTATTATTATTTTAAATCAGATGCTTATTTTGACAGCGTTTGTTAGGAAAAGGAGTCTAGTTCCGTCCTCTCCTACAATTATTATTCAGACCACAGGATTTGTTTCAGCGTCCACCTAAAATGATGAACAACTATGTTTTTTTCTTTTCCTGCGCTGCTTCCAGCCTGAAAATGACTTCTAACGTTTTCATCTTTGCAAAAAGAGATTTTTCTGCGTTGATTGAGTTTAAACCTGTGGATTATAAGATTTTCGGCCAACAGAGTTGTCCATCATTAGAAATTCTCTAATCCAACCTGTGAAAGACTCCTTTTATGCCTGCGTAACACAGCTGTGCTCAAGCACTTTTTCTACATTAACTCATTCACTGCCAGCTGTTTCCTGATCGCTAACGGCCTTCGCTGCCAGCGTTTCTCACCATTTTTACTGTTTTTTAAGAGTCACAGAACGTTGCGCGCTAGGATGATGTCGACGCCTAAACAACAGAAACAGAGGAGACTCACCTCTTACATCAGGAAGAATCCGTGTGTTTCCAGCGTTATCCGTTCTTTCATAATCCGTTGTTGAATTGTGATCGGCGGAAGCTTTTCCGGTTCGCGCCTCACTTTTTTAACAGGAACGGCCCAAAACGATCTCCTAATTACATGGATGATTTGCTACCTGATCATGTGACGTCTGGCGTATGTGGATGAAGATCGGCTTCAGGGCTGAGATGTTTGTTCTCTCAGCGCGGGGGCTCGTTCTGATGCTCAAACAGTAAAAAAATGCAAATGACGACTTTAGTCGTCACTGGCAGTGAATGAGTTAATATTGCATTTCAAAGAGGAAAATGTGAGGAATGAAGGGGGGGGGGGAATCATATTTTTAATCTATCTGTTGTGTTCCTGCACCACATTTGTTGTAAAACAACTTTCTCCTGTCGATTTACCTGCTGAAATTAAATGCAGGTTTTGGAATTCATGATGCAAATTCCCTCTCTCTCTCTTTCATTCAACCCCCACAGGAGTCTTCATTGAGCCTTTTGCTTCACCTGGAATCCTCTCACCTCTTCACCATTCCTCCCATCACCTTGAGCTTTCTCCCCCCGACACGCGCATCAACGCAGAGTCATGGCAGCTGCGAAGCCAAAAGGACAGAACTCACTAGCTCTTCACAAAGTGATCATGGTGGGCAGTGGAGGAGTGGGGAAGTCCGCCCTCACCCTCCAGTTCATGTATGACGAGGTCAGTGCATCGCAGTGGTGAATGAATGATTTACTCATTTTAGGCCTTTTCATCTTAACTGCTGATGTTTCTTTGAAGTTTGTGGAGGACTATGAGCCCACTAAAGCAGACAGCTACAGGAAGAAAGTGGTGCTGGACGGGGAGGAGGTGCAGATTGACATCCTCGACACGGCTGGCCAAGAGGACTACGCAGCCATCCGGGATAACTACTTCCGTAGCGGAGAGGGCTTCCTCTGCGTGTTTTCCATCACAGAACTGGAGTCGTTCGCAGCAACAGTAGATTTCAGGTACATTTTATAATTATGTTACAGTCAATCCTCTCACTGACTCGTGATCTGAAAGCAGTAGAAGCTGGTGCTTAACCCCAGCAGTCATTAGGTGAGGGGGGGGGGGGGGGGCATCCTAGACAGATCTCTAGTCCACCACAGAGACGAACAACCCCTCACTCACTCTTAGGAACAAGATGAAGTCTAATTAACCTGAAGTAAACGTTTTTTTTTTGTCCGTGTGAAAAAACCCGCACATGCTAACTCCGCTTAGGAATGTTGCTGCTGGGATTCAAACCTGCAACCTTCCTGTGGAGAGGCTACAGTGCTATCAGCAGTGCCACCGTGCAGCCATCTGCTTTTATCCAATGATTCATTAATTACTGCAGAACAATCATCACTTTCAAATCCAGCTCTGTCTACTGCCCCCTGGTGGAGGATCTACGGGTGCATCAAAATGAAATCCCTTCAAGTTTTATCAGCTGTTCTAAACCAAACCACCTACAGAGCTTTGTTTCTATCCATCGTCTCTGTTTTGCAGAGAGCAGATTCTGCGAGTGAAGGAGGATGAGAACGTGCCCTTCCTCCTGGTGGGTAACAAGTCGGACTTGGACGACCGGCGGCAGGTGAGCGCGGACGAAGCCAAGGCCCGCGCTGAGCAGTGGGGGGTGTGCTACGTGGAGACTTCTGCCAAAACCCGCGCCAATGTTGACAAGGTTTGTTGGCACACCTGTTACAGTCGCCCCACCGTGTTTACCTGGAGCAAATAGAACAAGATTTTATTTTGTTTATTTCTGTCCAGGTGTTTTTTGACCTGATGAGAGAGATCCGAGCGAGGAAAATGGAAGACAGCAAAGAAAAGAACGGGAAGAAGAAAAGTAAAAGTTTGGCTAAGAGAATTAGAGAGAGATGCTGTATTTTATAGTGAAGTTCTGCAGGTTAGCTGCTTGTGTACATATACATTTCTCAGACTTTTGCATTTATTTTGTGCCCATACCTGAACACCACTTCCTGTTTCTGGCTAACAGGACATCCGTGTCAGGAAGTAGTAAAGACGGCACTCCATCCACCATTTATAACTCTAACTTTTTATGTGCTGACACTCCAAATAATTTAGGATTCAAATACTCTTTTTATTTTATTATTATTATTTTTTTAAACTCTGACAACATATTGGGGCCGTCTTTGATTTAAAAGAAATTAAATATGGATATAGAGCTGAGGGAATGAAATCCTAGAAGAAATGTAGAGATTAATGTCATATTTACATAGAAACACAAAAATACAATTATTGTTCTTGAAAGTCCTTCATTTGCAAGGAAAAGTGTGAAAATGTCCTTATCTAAAACACACAAATTTACAAAAATAAAACTGATATTGACATTTTAAAGTTAGAAATTTGTGAAAAAAAAAATATAGGGAAGTGAATTTACTGAAACACTTAAAGTGGCAGTGTGTAGTATCCTGGCACTAGGGGGCAGTACATACATTTCGGGGTAATTTTACAACATATCGCCATGACTGTCGCTGGTTTAAAAAAAACATTACAGTAAATGTCGTTACCTGCGGAGAAGAAAGCATGCAACCTCGGCGTGGCTCCTCAGACTTTGATGATCCTTCAGTTAATTCCATCAAAGGAATGCTGATGCTAGATTTCTGGCGCTGTAGTTTCCGGAACTGCTTGAGTTCTGCGCCTGCTGATGACATCATCTTATTACGGCAATACCACTCGGCCAAAATGTATTTCATTTCTTTTTTTATTCTGTTCTTTCATGCATGTTTTGGAAAGAGTTCAGCAGTTTTGTTATTAAATTCATGTTTCTTACTGCTTAAATGATTTTGAACGTGGTAATGTAACTTCCATAAGCCGTTCTTCCAGCCAATCATCTGGTGTGATGTCATCGACAGGCGCAGGACCCCAAGCTGGCCAGAAGGAAACATGGCATCTAATATGGCGTCCCCCTTTAGACCTGATTTTGATGGTTATGTGGTACGAAGCCACCAATATTTTTCAACGATTGGACATTATTTTATTCATTTTCAATGTTTCGATGGATCTTTCCAGATTAACGGTAAAAACTGCACATTGTCCCTTTAAATTGATCATTAACTTAAAAATTCCCAAGAATAAAGTAGAAAATTAAAAGAATGTCCAGATATTCTTAAAGTGTTAAATTTATGGTTAAAAACAAACATCTACCAGTTCTAGTTTTGTACTTTTAGACTTTTGTTATTAAATTAGTATTTTCTTCATGCAAACAAACAAAAAAAAAACAGTAGGCACTGGTCATTTTTTTAAATTAAAATATTTTATTAATCTCAGCATTTCTGCAACTTATCTAGGAGTTTAACCCCCCTGCTACGTTCCGCTCCTGTTCTATTTAAACTACAACGGCCCTTAGATCCCATCATACATCAGTGCCCCGAAGCTCCTAAATGAACCTTTCATTGTAACGCTTGTTGTTTATAAAGTACTCAGACTGCAGGTTGAGTTCAAGTAAAAATAACTTTAAATGGAAGAAGATAGGAGGAAAGCCCTGAATCCATTTAATGAATTTAACATCTTTGTAGGAAAAGCAAACCGACCACAGGTCCCTATTTGCCACAGAAGAAAAAATGAAAGTTTATCTGAACCTGGGGAGGATTTTTTCTTTATTTAAACATTTCATTATCCAAACCAGAGCTGAAATTTGATGCCATTCCTTCCTGTTTTACTCCTGGAAATGTTCTTGAGCACTATATTAGTCTGCAAAGGGTCATTTTTCTTTTTTCTTGGATTATAGAAATATGGGTATTCCCCCCCCCCCCTTTTCTCAGTCACTTCCGAAAATGCACAAACCACATCGAACCCTTAAAGCCGAGAAGGATTTTAGCAACACCTGAACTTGTTACTGGCCTCCTAGCTTCTAAAGGCCGGGCTAATGGCTGCCGTTGCCTTCTGCTGTGACTGAGGAATCCCTGGTGCTCTGATAAGAGGAGATTCCAGAAACACTACGTCTTTTCTACGTGAAGTTCTGACACTTACGATGAAACTAATGGCTTCCAGATGTGGTCCTATGTGGTTTTAAACTCAATACTTTTATTATTTAGGAATAAAATGGATGAGCTGTCAGTCACCAAAGAAAACTGCTCACAAATAAGTGACCAGTTCCTAATTCTGGTGAGTGAGAATAAAGAAATCAGCACTACGAAGTTTGAGTAGATAGAGTAAGCTAGCTTATCATGGGAGTGCAACTAAACAGGGTTACGGGGGCTTTAGGAATTCCTGTGGGATGTGAAACTGGATAATCCCCACTCACTCATCCTGTAATCCTGGACGGCCAGTGCTTCAGTTTAATTTTATTCCTTTTGCTACATTTGGTGCCAGGCTGTGTTATAATAATGAAAATCGTGTGCTTGTTTTTATTTTTGTTCTTTGTAGCTGAATCGTTTCAGAGGTGAGATGAAGGTAAAACAGTGTGACAGTTTTCAAAAGCTTCAGTGAAAATTTCCCCTTAAATCTTAGTTTTACTGAGACACTTTGAAACGATGGTTTTGTGTAATATTAATAGCCAGACAGAGTTGAAGATCCACACTAATCAGTCTTCAAGAGTAAAGATGAGGAGTCTATGCAAAGTGGAAATGTGAAACCGTGGAATATTTCAGAGCACCGTCCTTGTTTTAAAATCTGCCTTTTAAAGAGGCAAGTCTTCATAGACGCGCCACAACTCGGATGCATTTAACGGGTTTTTCAGCCAGTTTAGCGTCTGTTTCTGTGTAAAAGTTTTAAGTAATTACTTCGAGCTTCATGGATGGCCTCTGATTTGACCTTGAAGACTCTTAAAAAATATTTTGTCTTTTGGGCCAAGGTTCCTAGAGTTCTGCTTGTGGGTTTCAGGTTTACGAATATTTATCGGGATAATTAGAATAGTAATGTCTCTTTCCACTGCCTGAACTTCTGGATAACTTTACCGGACTTTCCTGGCATGGCCTTTCCGACTAGAAAGGATTTTCTGGGCTGTTTCAGGGACCAGTCGAGTACCTGAACTGGGATATGTACTCAGAACTCACCCTGTTGAATCACTGGGCGAAAATACGCCAGACCCCCCCCACTCCGTAATTCTCAGTGCTTTGTGGTCTTCAACGAAGCGTAGTAAAAAAACATTACTTCTGGTTAGTGATGCACCGATATGAAAATTTTTGGCCGATACCGATATCCAATGTTAAGATCACAGTTATGGCCAATAACCGGTATTTGCAGATACCGATATACTGACATTAATGCTTCTAAAATAATCAGATTTTGTCTAAAATGAAAATTATTAAAGCTGAATTTATGTTATTATGTACACACAACGCACACATTTATGCTTCTGAGATGATTTCATTCACTGTTCACATGACTAAACAAATACTAACCCACCCCACCCCGGTCCCGTCTGTGACAGTCTGCCGTTTGCGGATTCCAGAAAGTTTTGCATTTTTATTTTGGCAAGTTAAGATAAAAAGCCAACTTGTTGTTTTGTCAAACCGTAACCCCATCTGTAATGTGTCGTGCTTTTGCACGCACTCGTCAACAAAGTCCTGAAAGCTTCCTGGATGTTCTATAGTGGAAACGCAGCTGTCGAAATGCAATCAGGGGCCAAACAAAATCACTCAGAGGGCCATCAAATCCCAAAGACATGCTATTTCTCAGAGCAGAGGCTGTTCAGGAAGCCATCTTTGGATGGTAATTACTTTTCTTTTTTTTACACTCCTAATGGCTGAAATGTCCCTCAGATAGCTCCCAGAAAACACTGACCATAAAAGTTAATGCCCAAACTGTTCAGGCTCTTCCTAACTGAACGAAAACATATTTGACGTTGACCAAAAAGCACACGGGAGAGTCAAGCTCAGACAAAAGGAGGCCAAACCTGAAACGCTTGGACGCCTTTGACAGAGCACACGGAAAGCCGTTTCAGTCATTCTAAGGGCTAACCCTCGCTGATCCTACCCTCCCACAAGTTAAAGTGACAGAAACTGAGGATCTTAATGTGGTCTGAGCGGCTTTAGGTTATATTAACAGCTGTGTGTCTTCATCACAGCAGCTTACTGATCACCATCGTGCTCGCTTGCTGTAACAACACCTTCATTTGTTTTTATAGGAAATTAATTATTTTTGCTTTATTCTCATGTAAAAAATGAGGTCATAAACTTGACGGCCCAAATATTTTCAACATCTGTGTGAAAGCTACGAGCAAACTGTCTAACTGAATGTCCAAATAACTAGTTCTGCCTTTTATAATAATACTACGGAATAAAGCTAAACATCTCTGCCCTTATAGCCGGATGGGTGTATGTTTGCCATGAGTTCAATGTTTCCTCCATGTTTACTTAATTTGAGCATAACCACTAACGTAGCCTGTTTGTGAATGCAAGAGGTCGAGCTTACATTTCAGTTAGTTTTTGTGAGTTATTTGGAAATGGCAAATAAACTGGATATTACTAATAATATTACGCTAAGTGTCTGGGTACTTTTTTCACTCAACAGGTTAATCTTTACAGAAAGAATTCTTTTTTAGCCAAACGGAGTTTTACAACCTCGTGACTTGACCTCAGGATCCATTTATGTTGTACCACTTCACAGTTTTACTGGCTTTTATTTTTCACTGATTGATTCAAGCTTAAAAAATGACTGATCTATTGTATTATAAGGTTATTAAAACAATTGTATAGTTATTGAAAGCATTTTATTAGGTCAATGTACAATATTGTATGTTGTATAAATACTCTATTGTATTTAAGGGGGTGAATTGTAAGTTTCCCTCTTTGAATATTCTCTGAAGAGCAGCAACCTAGGGGTCTAAAAACAACTCACATGAGCTGAAAACAAAGATTGTTCATCATGGTTTAGGGGAAGGATGCAGATAGCTGTCTCAGAGATTTCAGCTGTCTGCTGCCACAGTTAGGAACATATTGAGGAAATAGAAGACCACAGGCACATTTCAAGTGAAGGCTCCAAGTGGCAGACCAAGAAAAATCGCAGATGAACAGAATCGATGAACGGTGAGAAGAGTCAGACTCAACCCACAGACCAGCAACAAAGACCTACAGCATCATCTTGCTGCAGATCACGTCACTGTGCATTGTTCAACTATTCAACGCACTTTACACAAGGAGATGCTGTATGTGAGAGTGATGCAGAGGAAGCCTTTTTTTTCCCGCCCAGCACAAACGAGCCGCTTGAGGTATGCTAAAGCACATTTGGACAAGCCAGCTTCATTTTGGAATAAGGTGCTGTGGACTGATTAAACAAAATTGAGCTGTTTGGACAACAAGCGGCGTTATCCACGGAGGAAAGAGAACGCAGCATTCCAAGAAAAAATCCTACCTACAGTAAAACATGGTGGTGCCAAAATGATGCCTCACATAAGGAGGGCATTGCCATTGCCCCGGGGGTGCTGGGTGGGGTTGGGGGAAGGGGGGTGCTAGGGTAAACATCGCCCTAGGGTCGGCCCTGGTTATGAAGATATTATTACTTCTCTATTCCTATTATTAGGTGACTTCACCTACTGACAAGCTGTGTGACCACTAGCAACAATAAAAATGTGATTTTCTTTTAAAAAAAGTATACAATTGAAAAAAAAATATATAACATGATTCAGAGGGACTCAACTGATAAAATGATATGCATTACAACTCAAAGTTTGGGCACAAATGGGTTAACAAGGCTGCCCAAACTTTCACACCCCTCTTTAAGTGACATGCACTCACTGATGATGTCTTCCACTCTGGCAGATACAATGCACCCTGGTGGAGTTAGTTTATTTCTTCTTTCTAGTTTTTTTTTTTTTTTCATTTCAAATATGATTTCTTCTATACAGTGGGTACAGAAAGTATTCAGACCCTGCCAATTTTTCGCACTTTGTAACATTGCTGTCATTCCCCAAAATCAATTAAATTAATTTCTTCCTCATTAATACACACAGCACCCCATATTAGGAATTTTTGCTGAGTTATTAAAAAAGAAAAACTGAAATATCACAAGGTCAGACCATTTGCTGTGACACTCATATCTAACTTTGTGCTTTCCATTTCTTCTGATCATCTTTGAGATGGTCCTACACCGTCATTGGAGTCCAGCTGTGTTTGATTATACTGACTGGACTTGATTAGGAAAGCCACACACCTGTCTAAGACTTTACAGCTCACAACGCATGTGTAGAGGGTAAATGTTGTTCCTTTTAAGCTTAATATTCTACCTTTACTTGTGACCAATAAGCTGTGATACTCTATATAAATATAGAATATCAACCTGCTCGATCTTTGGATGTTTAATCAGAAGATTCTAGGATTCTTTGCTTTTTTCAGGGATCAAACACACTTTGTCTCAATTCAGACAGAGTCAGGTTTATAAAAGATAAGAAATTTATTTTCTAAACAAATAAAAAACATGACAAGTTAACCAAGGCTACTGTGGCGGATGAATCTAAGAGGATGGGATGTGATGTATGGTGATTTAATGGTGTGTGTTTATCAGAACCTTGTATCTAGAAGAACTGAGTTCTGGGTGTGAAAAGGAATTTGGTTTGCATTAAACTATGAAGTTGGTTCTTATCAAAATGGCATCAGACGCAATCTGTGTGTCTACCTCACCCTTTCTTTGGAGACCCTCTTCGCGGATCCGGAGGTCAGGGAGGTCGGATGACCGCTGGGCACTGAGGTTTGGTAGATTACCCGCAGCACCGACTCTCCAGTCCAGAGATGTTTCCGAGTCACAACTGATAGATGAAATGGTTTGCATCTAGAAGGACTCTTACGGAGTCTGAACTGTATCAGCTTTATTCTGCAAGAGCCGTTTGCTGTGTCAGCTTCAGCGTATAGCAGGTTTTTGACAGCTTGTCAAAAATGCTCTGGGTTAAAGAGGGTTCGCTCCGGATGGCCTGTCCGTAGCTTTCTCTAGAACTGACTCACCGTCTAGTGAGCTCTGCTTTTATATTCTCATATTATGATTTCTTGGCCAACCGGGACGTGCCATGTTAAGGGGTGTTAACAAGCAAACCTCAGAACATCATGCCTTCTTTCAAATACAGGATGCTCTGATTTGTGGCTAAAAAAATATCTATGTGTCATGACATTTAACTTAACTTTAATTTATCTCTAATGAACCTTGTGTCTGAGTTCAGATAATGATTCACTTGTCATATCAAACATTACTGATCATATATATATATATATATATATATATATATATATAAATCTTTCAATGTAATAACATTCATTTCAAACTTCAGTAATTTAAGCACAGATTAATCAACCTTATTAATTTAAGCACAGATTAATCAAGACATTATTATTAGTCATCAACCATTATTGTTCATTTCATTTCACGATTGATTAACTCATATGGGCTGAAAATAGTCCCTTTATTCAGAGAGTGAGCAATCCTGCAGTGTTATCAAAAGAAGGCTTTGTTTGGGAACACAGCCTGACATCTTGTTCCTCCTGAAATGTCAACAAGGCTGCAGTATCCTTCTGGGCTTGTTGGAAGCTAGGATGTAAAATCCACTTTAGAGAATGGAATCTATGTCTGCAGATGACCGGTGGCATGTGGGTCAATCTGTAGGTGAAAACTGACCATTGCTGGATGTTACACATGTCAGAGCAGATGAGAATCATGAGGTCAAAGGAGCCGCCTGAAGATCTCAGAGACAGAATTGTGTAGAGGCACAGATCTGGCCAAGGTTACAAAAACATCTCTGCTGCACTTAAGGTTCCTAAGAGCACAGTGGCCGCCGTAATCCTTAAATGGAAGATGTTTGGGCCGACCAGAACCCTTCCTAGAGCAGGCCGTCCAGCCAAACTGTGCCACCGGGGGAGAAGAGCCTTGGTGAGAGAGATAAAGAAGAACCCAAAGATCACTGTGGCTAAGCTCCAGAGATGCAGTCAGGAGATGGGAGAAAGTTGTAGAAAGTCAACCATCACTGCAGCCCTCCGCCAGTCAGGGCTTTATGGCAGAGTGGCCCGTCTGAAGCCTCTCCTCAGTGCAAGTGACACGAAAGCCCACATAGAGTTTGCTAAAAGACACCTGTAAGACCCGATGGAGAGAAATAAGATTCCCTGGTCTGGTGAAACCAAGATAGAACTTTTTGGCCTTAATTCTATGCGGTATATGTGGAGAAAACCAGGCACTGCTCATCACAGTGAAGCATGGCGGTGGCAGCATCATGTTGTGTGGGTGTTTTTCAGCTGTAGGGACAGGAGGAATGGTTGCACTCAAGGGAACAATGAATTTTGGACAATTACAGAGATATCCTGGACAAGAACCTTCTCCAGAGTGCTCAGGACCTCAGACTGGGCTGAAGGTTGACCTTCCAACATGACAGTGACCCTAAGCACACAGCTACATTAACAAAGGAGTGGCTACAAGGCAACTCTGTGAATGTTCTTGAATGGTCCAGCCAGAGCCTTGACTTAAACCCAATTGAAGATCACTGGAGAGACCTAAAAATGGCTGTGCACTAACATTCACCAACCTGACAGACCTGGAGAAGATCTGCAAGGAGGAATGGCAGAGGATCTCCGGATCCAGGTGTAAGAAACTTGTTTCATCTTTACCAAGAAGAATCATCGCCATATTAGCTCAAAAGGGTGCTTCTATAATGAGCAAAGGGTCTGAATACTTAGGACCATGTGATATTTTAATTTTTCTTTTTGAAAAAAGTCTTTGATAGATTTTTTATAAATCTGCATAAGGAGCTTCTGCTGTGTGGTAAAGTTGCTAATGGTTAGCTTCCACAAGCCATGCTGTTCTCTACTGTTTCCTGTTTCAACACATTTGCTGTGGTCCCTTGCATAAACGAAAGCCTTGTGAATTGATCTCTGTGGGAAAATCAGCTCTCTTGTTCTCCTGTTCAGGAACTAGAAGGTTGACAGAAGAGGTGAGCAGAAGACAGCTGGTTTTGAAGCCTTATTTTCTGATATTCAGATATCTCACCTCTGATTGTTTAACACCAACACAACTCTACCATGGACTCGGTTTGCTCTGCAATGTTAATGTTTTATCGCCACAAATAACTCAAGCCTGAAAGAGTTGTGATGTGATGGAGATGCTAATGCTGATGGATAGGAGTCCATGAATGCAAATTTTCAACGTGAGGCAGAATTAACTGACTTTTCTAATCCAAGCGTTTACCCAGCAATGTTCTATCAGCGGCTAATGCTGGAAATAAGGGTATAGATGTTCATGTTCAGCCTGCATGTGACCGATCATAATTAAAAAAATAAGTACAAAACGGTAAAGTCTCTTTATTATCCTTGTTGTCACAGCAGCAACAACATTCATTAAAAGAGCAAAAACGGAGCGTAAAAAGTAAGAATAAAGAGTGAATGACAACAAACAAACAGAAGTATTTTATGTAAAACACTCAAGGATTAAAAATGCAAAGATACAGTATAAACACATTTTAAGGAATAAAAAGATTTTAAAAAATTAGACATAAGTAACAAATATCACTGATGTGTTTCTTATTTCAAAATTACTTGCTCGTGTATAACTTGGTTATTGTTATTGCAGATTCTGTGTTTATGCAAAATGAAAAGGTTCAATAATACATATAGATGGGCACATTTGCCGTCATTTTTTAATAATTGTTGAGTTTGGCCCGCAACTTCGTCCCAGTTTTTCGTTTCGGCCGAGTTCGAATTCGAGTTTGACGGCCCTGTTGTAGAGTGACCAAATACCTAAAGCTTTAAGAAAAAAGGGTTCTTTGTGTTCTATTTTGAAGGTGAGGGTTTCCCTTCGTCATGACGTATCCTCTGATCGGAATGACGCAGGCTGCTCCTATTGGTTTACGTCGACGCACGAGGCCTGTAGTTTGAAAGCTGCACGGGCCTTGAAAGCTGTACTGTTAGCAACATTACGAACAAAGTTATACTATTTTGAAATAAATCCAAGATATCTTGTAGTCAGTTTGCGGCAAGACGACAGCTACGTTAAGGGGAATGTTGTCAACACACGGAACGGAAGTCCGGCGGGATGCAAGACCAGAGAGGCGTCTTTGAATGGGAAGTTTTTCGTGACTGACTTGCCTGGAACTCTACGCAAGGAGAAAGGAAAGCTAGCTGGCTAAGTTGCTAGCGGGTAGCTAGCGGCAAAGTTGCGTGCTATTCACTTCCTTGTTGCACATTGGATTTTAATGGATGGCGAGAAGTTTACGTGGACAAGAGCTTTTGTTCGTTTTTGGACATTTTAATACTGCCTGATAAATGGATTAAAAGCCTCTCGTGAGCTGTTATATTTGGGTAGAATGGTGTTTTAAAAGATTCGGTGCTGATCCGGGCCTCATGAAATGGAATCAGACTCCGTAACCGTTAGCTAGCTTCACTGATTAGCTGTGGCTAACAAATCCGTCCTGGAATGCAATGGTTTAGTATGGACTGCCTCTATAACATAGCACCTCATTTGTAACGGAGTGTGGTGGAGTCTTTTGTCGCCAAGTGTCACTACTTTGTGTGGGAGCTCATTTGTGCTCGCTTTGTCATGGAAATGTATAGCTAATATCTTGCTAACGAACTGATTGTGCTGAGAAGTTGGCTAACTTAGCCACCTAGCCCAATGTTCTGTTCAACGACACAACAAGGGACATAGTTTACGTAATTCTCAACGTACAACTAGTCAGAACTTCGTCATTGATTTTCTATTTCAAGAATAAATGCCTAACTCGGAGGTGCTTCGAGAGGGTCGGAGACGAAGCCCCTCTGGGCAGCGGAATGCTAACAGGCAGGACAGACGGAGTAAACCGGGGAGCGGTGCCGCTCAGCGAGACAGGCACCGGGAAAAGAGGCGCTTGTCGGCGTCTCGGAGGAAGAAACGCAGGCAAGCCAGGAATAGAAACTTGTGGCCAGCTGGCACAACAGGAGACATCGAGAATGATCGAAGTAACGCTTTTGAAAAGGAGCTTGAACTTCGGACACTAGTAGAGTATGACGACGTGAGCTCCCAGTCGGAGCGTTTCTCTGGAAGCCCCTCTCCTAAATCCTACCCTCATGCGGACAGCCTGTCAGTGGATCAGCTTAGCGATGCTGACTTTGGGGAGTATAATGGACCATCATCCCCTGACAGAGGTCGCCTGGGAGGCCGAGAGGCAGTTTGCCTCCGTAAAGACGCCATAACAAGAGTACCATGTGCTAAGAGGAAACAAGAAAAGGTGGTAGGGAAGAAAAAGGAGCGTCAAAGTCGTGAGAAAGAGCCTTCCAAAGTCAGGAGCGGGGGTAACCTGAGCACCTCTAAAAACCACAGAGACACTGGAAAGAGCAGTGACAAAAACAGTAAGAGGACTTCTGCAGCCCAGGCCTCCCAATCTGGAGATAAAAAGGACTCAAAAAGACACAAAAGTAAAACAAGATCTGACAAAGAGCCCCCATCTGCCTACAGAGATGCTTTACAGTCTTACAGAGAAGAACGAGAGGATCCGAGGTCCTACAGGAGAAGTCCTGCTCCTAAAACTGAAAGTCCCTATGGGACATCCTATTCATGCAGCTACCAGTCTCCTGGTGGGTATAACCAGATATCTAGAAGAAGTCCAACTTATGGGAGTAAAAGAGCTTCTCCCAGTTCCACGTACTACAGCCGGGACATAGATGTGTATGGAGCGTATGGTGCTTCCAAGTCACCCAGCTCGTACTCCAGCAACAAGAGGAAGAGGTCCCCAACAAGCCCAGCCAACTGGCGAAGGTCACCAAGTTATGGTCGACACAGTCCGTATGAACAAGGAGAGTTCGTCTCAAGTCCTTATAAAAGCCGCAGGAGATCTCGCAGTCCTTATCGGAAGTCGCTGAGCCCAAGTCCCGATGTCAGGTAAGATCAGACGGGTTTCTGTTGAGATAACTCGGGACGCGCTGAACATCTGTCTGGGTTTGGTGCCGTTTTACTCAGTTCCAACACTTCACTCACCAGCTGCCTAGTTAAATAAAAGACAAAAACTAATCGGCTTCTAAAAAAACTTGTGGGGTTTGACACCCATCTACCTCCAGCCTGCTGCTGGAGCTATTTATTCTTTAATATTTGTTCTTGTGTTACGTGATAATGTTGGGTTATTTGCCTTTTTGTTTTTGTAATTATTACATTTTTGCTTTTGTACAAGGCCCGTGGTGTTAGAACAGAGCAGCAGCAGCTGAGTGACAAACATCACACTGCTGCAGTGGCTTGTTTATTTTTAAAATTCCCCCCAGTCAGCATTACTTCTGAGTGGAAGCCTAAATACAGATTTTTAAAAAATATTTTTTTGCAAAATTGGATTGCACAATAATTTTGTTCAGCAAAAAAAAACCACACATTACATTTTTTTGTGATCAGTTTGAAAGGAAAAGATTAATCAGAATAGTCTTATCAGCTCTGTGAGTCTATTATATCCCTCCTAGTCCGTCACGGGCCCTAAAGTTAGCGGACGAACCCAAGCGCCTCTTCGTGTGTTTTTATCATAACTGAGTTTGTGTTGCTTCCTGTCCAGGCGAAGGTCACGTAGCAGAAGTCCATATACAACCTCAAGGCCTTCACGCTCTCACAGCCGCCATCGCCACTCCCGTTCCCGCAGCCGCCCCTCCAGTCTTTCGCCGAGCACGCTCACGTTCAAATCCAGCCTCGCCGCTGAGCTCAGCAAGCAGAAGAAGGTTAAAGCTGCCGAGGCAGCGGCCAAAGCCAAGAATGCGAGCAACACGTTGACTCCAACCGAGGGTTCCTCATCGGTTCCTCAGCCCAGCCCTAAACTAAACCACACATCCAGGAAGGGACGTCCCCCCTCACCACCTCAACAAGAGAAGGGCCCCAGAACTCCCCCCTTGTGCCAGCCTCAGTCCCCTGCTAACAAGGTGTCCAAGAGGACCACGGAGCACCAGAACAGTAGGGACAGAGATGGGAAAGGGAGGGATGACTCCGTACACAGGGACAAGAGGAAAGCAGCAGCATCTGTGCAGAGCAAGGACAAGGATCGAACCACCGCTCCGGTTATTTCTACTCTGCTGTCGCTGCCGTTGCCCCCAGCAGCTGCTGAACACTCGGAGAAGGGAGACAGGTATGAATATCCCGATCACACGTGTGTTTTTGTGGTTCTTTATCAGTCATCGTTCTCATGCGCCCTCAAACAGCTTAAAGGACATCTCAGGAAAAAAGAAGATAGAGAGGAAGGCTCGTCAGCTCCTGGCGGACCTGCCGCTGCCCCCCGAGCTTCCTAGCGGCACGTCGTCCCCTCACAGTCCTCCTGAAGACAAAAAGTCCCAGACGCCTCGTCGAAGACCCAAGTAGGTTTTAATAATTCTCTACAGCCCCTTTTCTTCTCTTGGCCTCATTAAAATGTTTGCTTTTCATTTCTAGAATCTGTGGCCCAAGATTTGGTGAGATCAAAGAAACTGAGATCTACTGGGGGAAGCGGTGTGTGGACAAGTTTGAGATCATTGGAATCACGGGGGAAGGCACCTACGGTCAGGTGTACAAAGCTAAAGACAAAGACACGGGTACGTCACTCGTCATCTCTGCTGTTTTCCACGGCGACATGTTTATGCAAGTCACTGACTCGGCTGTTTTAAAGGCCAGCTAACACTCGACCCTCTTCTATTTATTAATTAGGTGAAATGGTGGCTTTGAAGAAAGTTCGACTGGACAACGAGAAAGAGGGCTTCCCGATCACAGCCATCAGAGAGATAAAGATTTTGCGGCAGCTCAATCACAAGAGTATTATAAACATGAAGGAGATCGTCACCGACAAGGAGGACGCCCTGGACTTCAGGAACGATAAAGGTGGTGTTTGTTAATTTAGTTCTGTTGATCAGGAAACGCACATCTGTGCTGACTCAGGCTTGTCCCTCTCACCCTAGGGGCGTTTTATCTGGTGTTTGAGTACATGGACCACGACCTGATGGGTCTGCTCGAGTCGGGCCTGGTCCACTTCAACGAGAACCACATCAAGTCCTTCATGCGACAGCTGCTGGAGGGCCTGGACTACTGCCACAAGAAGAACTTTCTGCACAGAGACATCAAATGCTCCAACATTCTCCTCAATAACAAGTGAGACTTTCTTTGGACCAGAATGTAAACACACGTGCCTTGTCTCTCTTCTTAACTTTGATCGGTGTTCTCTTTCCACCAGAGGTCAAATAAAGCTGGCAGACTTTGGTCTGGCTCGACTTTACAACTCCGAGGAGAGGTGAGTGCGCTAACATCGGCGGTTCTTCAGTCTGCCATTGATCATGATTTTGTCACCAACAACCACGTCTTCCCTTCCAGTCGGCCATATACCAATAAAGTCATCACACTATGGTACCGGCCCCCGGAGCTGCTCCTGGGAGAAGAGAGGTACACTCCTGCTATTGACGTGTGGAGCTGCGGGTAAGAGCACGCCACTCAACCTCATCGTTGTAGTTTCCATAATCATGATTAATACTTTCATTTGTTCTCTACAGCTGTATCCTCGGGGAGCTGTTCACTAAGAAACCCATCTTCCAGGCAAACCAGGAGCTCGCACAGCTGGAGCTCATTAGGTCGGTGTCCGCTGGACTCTCACAGCTGGGTCTCACACCGGCTAGTTATGGGGGATGCTGACAAGCAGATGGCACAGCTACAGAGATTTGTCAACACCACACCTGCAAATTAGTCACTTTTTGGCACATATTGACGTTTTTGAGACCAAAAATGGCGTCACGTGAATTGTGTAGATTTGAAGTGTTTTTATTTTTGTCCTGGCAGATTCGGTCGGTCTTTAAGGGTCAGTTTTCAGAGAAAGAAGGGGAATCCATCTTTTTCACATTATCTTTGTTGCAGCGTGTCACACATCATCTATCACAAAGACAGCATGCAAAAAACTCATTACATCAAACTTCAGTGTTTGTTTATGAAAGGACATGTCTGCCATTTTGAATTCTGTTCCTTTACAACATCATATCAGACCTCCCTGACTGATGAGCTGACGGCTAGTCCAGGACTAACCCAGAACAGCTTTGATTTTCTAAAGCTCACAGCAAACGTTTCATAAACCTTCACACAGCTGATGCTTTACGGGAGTGTGCTCATACTGCCCAATAGCATATCAATCCTGAAGGACATTCACTCTTTCTCTGATTTTAGGCCATTCAGGAGGTGATATAATTAGGTTTAAAAATAAACACTTCAACATGTTCGTGTGTGTGTGTTCCAGTCGGATATGTGGCAGCCCCTGTCCAGCTGTTTGGCCAGATGTCATCAAGCTTCCCTTCTTCAACACCATGAAACCAAAGAAGCAGTACCGGAGGCGCCTCAGGGAGGAGTTTTCTTTGTGAGTTCTGCTTTATTCTTTGATTCTGCCTTCCTGAGAGTCGGGCTTCCCCTGTGTGATGGTTCTGTTGCTGTCCAGCATCCCGCCTACAGCTCTGGATCTGTTTGACCACATGCTGAACCTGGACCCCAGCAAGCGCTGCACTGCTGAACAAGCTCTGAGCAGCGAGTTCCTGAAGGACGTCGATCCAGACAAGATGCCTCCACCTGAGTACGTTTTGTTGTTGTTGTCCACACGCTGACCCCACAGCGTTATCAGACCCTTGACACCTGAACTGCGTCCCTTTCTGCAGTTTACCGCTGTGGCAGGACTGTCATGAGCTGTGGAGTAAGAAACGGCGGCGACAGAAGCAGCTGCCAGAGGAGCTGGTGGCTCCCAAGGCGCCTCGCAAGGAGCTCGGCCTCGACGACAGCCGCAGCAACACTCCGCAGGGTTTCCCTGCTGCTGGAGGCGTCAAAGCCCAGAATGCAGCTGCATCAGTGCTGCTCGGTGAGCTTCACCACGCTTTTATCTTTAGCTTCTGCAGAATTAGGAGTGAGTCTTTAATTCAGCTTTGTTAACATTAAAAAAATTATGTTATTTTTATTACAGATCCAAAGGGTCCAAACTCCCAGTTCACCCAGGAGCAGCTGGCGGTCATCCTGAACCTCTTTGGTCAGCCCAAATGTTCCATCAGCACCGCCCAGTTGGTCCAGTCTATGAGCACAAAGGTCAACCAGGAGACGTTACAGCAGCTCACTAAAGCCGTGGCTCCCTCTGATCCGTCTGAGCCCCCCCCTCAGCCTCCCCAGCTGCCCGCTCCAGCAGGAGTACCCCGCACCCCCCCCATGCCCAAGCCTCCGTCGCCCCCCATGTCTGCCCCGTCTAGCGTTCCAGAGGGCGAAGCCGCCGCCACCGCCACGCAGACGGCCATGACCATGCTGCTAGCTCAGCTGCTGCAGGCTCAACAGCCTCAGAGGCAGGAAGTCAGCGATGGCGTTGAGGGAATAGAGGGCGCCGTTCCAGCAACAACCGCAGCACTTCTACCTCCAGAGGTCAAACAGCCCCCAGAACCAAGTCCTGTTTCTCCAGGTGAGTTTGTTTCACATGCTGGGTTTCTGCAGTCTGGGAGATGTAAATAAACAGATAATACAGAATTTTCAGGCTTTTTTCCTGTTTCATATACAGGTCCTTCTCAAAAAATTTGCATATTGTGATAAAGTTCATCATTGTCTGTAATGTACTGATAAACATTAGATTTTCATATATATTAGATTCATTACACACAACTGAAGTAGTTCAAGCCTTTTATTGTTTCTAATATTGATGATTTTGGCATTCAGCTCATGAAAACCCAAAATTCCTATCTCAAAAAATTAGCATATTTCATCTGACCAATAAAAGAAAAGTGTTTTTAATACAAAAAAAGTCAACCTTCTAATGATTATGTTCAGTTATGCACTCAATACTTGGTCGGGAATCCTTTTGCAGAAATAACTGCTTCAATGCGGCGTGGCATGGAGGCAATCAGCCTGTGGCACTGCTGAGGTGTTAAGGAGGCCCAGGATGCTTCGATAGCGGCCTTAAGCTCATCCAGAGTGTTGGGTCTTGCGTCTCTCAACTTTCTCTTCACAATATCCCACAGATTCTCTTCGGGGTTCAGGTCAGGAGAGTTGGCAGGCCAGTTGAGCACAGTAATACCATGGTCAGTAAACCATTTACCAGTGGTTTTGGCACTGTGAGCAGGTGCCTGGTCGTGCTGAAAAATGAAATCTTCATCTCCATAAAGCTTTTCAGCAGATGGAAGCATGAAGTGCTCCAAAATCTCCTGATAGCTAGCTGCATTGACCCTGCCCTTGATAAAACACAGTGGACCAACACCAGCAGCTGACATGGCACCCCAGATCATCACTGACTGTGGGTACTTGACACTGAACTTCAGACATTTTAGCATTTCCCTCTGCCCAGTCTTCCTCCAGACTCTGGCACCTTGATTTCCAAATGACAAGCAAAATTTGCTTTCATCTGGAAAAAGTACTTTGGACCACTGAGCAACAGTCCAGTGCTGCTTCTCTGTAGCCCAGGTCAGGCGCTTCTGCCGCTGTTTCTGGTTCAAAAGTGGCTTGACCTGGGGAATGCGGCACCTGTAGCCCATTTGCTGCACACACCTGTACACGGTGGCTCTGGATGTTTTTACTCCTGACTCGGTCCACTGCTTCCGCAGGTCCCCCAAGGTCTGGAATCGGTCCTTCTCCACAATCTTCGTCAGGGTCCGGTCACCTCTTCTCGTTGTGCAGCGTTTTCTGCCACACTTGTTCCTTCCCACAGACTTCCCACTGAGGTGCCTTGATACAGCACCCTGGGAACAGCCTATTCGTTCAGAAGTTTCTTTCTGTGTCTTACCCTCTTGCTTGAGGGTGTCAATGATGGCCTTCTGGACAGCAGTCAGGTCGGCAGTCTTACCCATGATTGCGGTTTTGAGTAATGAACCAGGCTGGGAGTTTTTAAAAGCCTCAGGAATCTTTAGCAGGTCTTTAGAGTGAATTAGTTGATTCAGATGATTAGGTTAAAAGCTCGTTTAGAGAACCTTTTCTGATATGCTAATTTTTAGAGATACGAATTTTGGGTTTTCATGAGCTGTATGCCAAAATCATCAATATTAGAAACAATAAAAGGCTTTAACTACTTCAGCTGTGTGTAATGAATCTAATATATATGAAAGTCTACTGTTTATCAGTACATTACAGAAAATAATGAACTTTATCACAACATGCAAATGTTTTGAGATGGACATGTATTTAAAAAACTCTGACTTTAAAAACATCGACAGTTTCTCCAAGTGGCACCAACGAAGTCCTGTAAAATGTATACTAATTATTTGTCTCAGATGTTAAAAATTGTCCAAAAACTAAAAATGAGTCGGGAGACAATTTCCAACTTCTGAAATCTGAAAGTTTTTTGTTTTGTTTTATTTGTTTTAGTGTCTGAAGTAGGCGGAGTTCCCATCCTACCTCCAGACCAGAGACCACCTGAGCCTCCAGAACCACCCCCCCATGCCGACCTGGACTACCGGCAGCCCCCGCCTGAGCCTCAAATGGGCCATGCTCCTCCCATTGCCTCAGCACATGGAGGTGATGGAGGCCGTCCCCCGGAGCCAGACTATCCCCCCCTCCCTTCTACGGAGGGTTCTGGGTACGGGGCGGAGTACGCCCACCCGCCTCCTCCTCCCTTTGCTCCTGCTGTGTTCGCGGACAGCTACATGGGTCACATGCTGGGTGGAGGCCTGCCCCCTCACACCTTGAGAGAGGTGTTCAGTGGGCCTGGACAACCTGCCCCCTCATCCCAAGCTTCTGGGGTTCTGCCCCCTCCCCCGCCTCACCCAGACCCTTTCCCTCCAGCACCAGCCAATACTGGTCCCAGTAGCATGGTGTTCAGCGGGGACAAGGACCACCGATTCGAGTACAGTCACAGCTCCATCTCTAGGGACGCACCACCCAACCCGAGTGCGATCCACCTCTACAACCACACCATGGCTCGGCAGGACGGCATACCTCCACCCATCCCAGCGCCAGGACAGCCGTGGGGCTCTCCATCACAAGTCGGGGCCCCGCCCCTTCCTCTGGGCTTTGTTCCACATGTAAACTCAACAGCAGCGATCAGAGGGCGAGGGCTGCCCTTCTGAGAGACTCGGTGGGACCGGAACAGAGCAGCCGGCTCTGGAGATGCACATTCATTTTAATAACTTAAATCTGTATTTTTTCTTAATCTGGAGTATGTTGCAGAAGGACCGCTGAATAACACCAGAGGAGCTTTTGTTCCTCGTACAATGTTTTGTATTTTTTTGTAATCTACTTTTCAGTCTTTTAAATTAAACTTTGACCTTTTTTGGACGTTCGTCAGGCGGGGTACATTTTATTCTACCGTAGCCTTTTCCTAACGTTCTGAGGCAGAGTAGTATGTTTTGCCGTACTGTCCGAAGTAGGCAGAAGCTGTTTTTGGCTATGAAACCATCTGACGGATGATGCCGAGTCCTTTCATTTGTGACAGAGATTGTTGTTGTATGACTGGTTGGGTGAGGCTGTTGGGTAGGATGTCCACGTCTTGAGCCGGCGCGTGGGACGTCCACGTCTGGAGCGGAGGACAAAGACCGGTAGCGCTTGTTCAAACAGATCTTAATGGGAAAAAGGCTGTTTTTACTTTGAGTTCCACACGAATCTTCGGCTGTAAAATAAAGAGCAAAACAATCATAATCAGATAAAAGGAAACAACTGTTCTTGTACTAAAATGAACTGTCCCCCTGTCCCCCTCCTTTTGGCTAAAGTTTATTAAATAAATCCCAACTGTGTCATTTCTGTTGTTTTCGTCTTGATGCGTTAAACCACTGGGTGGCGCCATCATGTTAGGCGCCACTGAACAGGACTTGGTAGCTGCTGTAAACATTGTGTGGAAGACTCATCTCAATGTTTAGACCTTTTATTTGCTGAGTCATGCATTCAAATACATTTAATGTGATACTTCGATTTCATCTTGAGGGGTTTTAAGGTAAAGTCAACAATTTCAGATATTTAGTGATTTTCAAAGATCCAAACTCCCAACATGAAACCGGATGCATTTAATAAAATTCAGACATTTAACCAAATCTTACATCATTAGAGTCTGGATCCACACATCATCATCTCTGTGTCTGCGTCGGTCACACCACGCTGCTGCTGATGAAAAAGCCATTATCTCAATAGGAGATCTGTTCAGCAAATCGGATTCAGAACATGGGCGGCTAGGATTAATACGGCGTGGATGATGGATCGCTGTAACTTAGCTGTGCCCTCAGAGACTAAAAACATTAGTTTTACAGATGCACAACAACAGTGAAGTGTTACAAGAGACAACCAAGATGGAGGAGATGCACTAAAACCACAACTGGTAAACGCAGTGCTTCTACAAACGAACATATTTATCTGCATATTTAATACACTGCTTAGCCAAAAGCTTTGATTAGCTTTTGAAACGTCACCAGATTTGTTTACATCCAGTGTTACATTAATGTTTCACCAGGATCTTGCATTAATGATGGAGTCTGCTGCACAAAGCCTTCTCCAGCACATTCCAAAGATTCTCGGTGGGGTTAGGATCTGGACTATGTGGTGGTTTCATGCTCCCTGAACCCACTCTTACACTATTGGGCAATATTTCTTCCTCAAAGACTAGAAAAGTGTCAATAAATCATATTAATGTCCACTCAAACAATAAATTCATCTTTTTTATTCAAGACATTAATTAAAAAATATAAATAAATGTAAAACACAATAAATTCGTCTTCGTCTTCGTCTTCCTCCGCTTATCCGGGTCCGGGTCGCGGGGGCAGCATCCCAACTAGGGAGCTCCAGGCCGTCCTCTCCCCGGCCTTGTCCACCAGCTCCTCCGGCAGGACCCCAAGGCGTTCCCGGACCAGATTGGAGATGTAACCTCTCCAACGTGTCCTGGGTCGACCCGGGGGCCTTCTGCCGGCAGGACATGCCCGAAACACCTCCCCGGGGAGGCGTCCAGGAGGCATCCTGACCAGATGCCCAAACCACCTCAACTGGCTCCTTTCGATCCGGAGGAGACAAAGAACGGTTCGAAGGATCTTTCATGGCGGTTAAAACGAAGAGTCGGAGTACCCGGCCCGGAGGGTTACCGGGGTCCCACCCTGGAGCCAGGCCTGGGGTTGGGGCCCGTGAGCGAGTGCCTTGTGGCCGGGCTTTCGCCCATGGGGCCCGGCCGGGCCCAGCCCGAACCGGATACATGGGCTCGTCCAACTGTGGACCCACCACCCGCAGGAGGAACATGAAGGGTCCGGTGCAATGCGAATCGGGTGGCAGACCAAGGCGGGAGCCTTGGCGGTCCAATCCCCGGACAAGAAAACTAGTTTTTTGGGAAAACACAATAAATGAGTAAAGTAATAACCAGAACTGTTAAAAAAAAGGATGTTTCTGGTGCTCGCCGTTAACAGTCCGTAGTTTTTTGTGAAGACAGCAACAGGTGAAACTAAACAATAAAATTCTAAAATAACATTTCAATTAACTGAAATATATTTTTCTCAAATGTTGACACACACACACACACACACACACACACACATATATATATATTTTGAATTAATAACAGAATTAAGGAGAAATGCGTCACCACAGGCTAAACTCCCAGAGTTACCACAAGGACCAATTAACTGGCCACCATTATCAAAAATGTCTGGGGACGCCCCTGGATGGCTATCCTTCCAGTTTTTATTAATGCGCTGGACAGTTCTTAACCCAGCTTTAGTCGTTTCTGCAATCTCCTTAGATGTTTTCTCTGCTTGATGCCAATGATCTGACCCTTCTCAAACAGGCGAACACCAGAGGAGTCTTTCCAGACGCTGTTTCAGAAATGAGAAGACACTCATTGCACCAGTTGGGGTTAAATAAGCTGTTGTCATCTGAAAGATAATCACCCATGCAGCAATTATCCAATAGGAGGCTCCTGTTTGCTTAGCTTGTTATGGCCATGCAGTGTGTGTGTGTGTACACACACACACACACACACACACACACACACACACACACACACACACACACACACACACACACACACACACACACACACACACACACACACACACACACACACACACACACAGGCCATCTGCTGCTGTTTCGAAGTGGAGACACCAGGTGGTGCTACACGACTGATATTACAAATCCAAATCTGCTCTGTGATTTAGAGAAGATTAGAGCATTCCATGAATTTAAACTGACCTGTTGACAGGAGCGTCCTGGATGGATGTATGGAAGAGGATTAGGGCCACTGAAAAGAAAAAGTCAGAATTATTTTTCTTTTCTTTTTATTTCGTTTCAGTAACGTCTTGTGGTTGAAGTTTGAACTCTGACTCTGTCTGATTAAAAATGAAACCCCGTCAGTCTGACTAGGACCTTCAATATTTTTTATCAATGTGAAACTTATAGAACAGGACGTGGTCCAACCAATGCTGGACCTGATATTCATCACTTTTTCCTGTGACCTAACATCATTTGTTCATAATTTGCATAAATAAGATGCAGATCTTGGGTTTACTTCTTGTTTTCTCAGCTCACGTTGGCCAGGTCAAAAAGGCCAGTTTCCTTCCTGGAGCTCCAGATCCGTGCGGTCAGCACCAAGGTGACACCTCTGACCTTTACGGTCCCGTCGCTACATGGTGTCAGAGATAACCACCGGTTATTCAGACCACCACATTAACAAAAGGTTGTGATCTTTATAGACCTTTCTCCAAAAGGAAGATTTGCCCCTAATGACCTAGAATGAGTAATTGGTACTGTACAAACAGGTTCATTAACGCAGTTCCGTCGTCCCCACCAGGAGACGAGGCTCTAACTTCTCAGTGACATCTTCATTAGCTCCAGACAGGAAGACAAAGTACTCTCCAATTATTTACAGCAGACGTGACCCATAGATGTCCTGCTCAGCTGGACCTTATTGCCTTACGTTTGACATGTAAGGTCAGACCTCGTGTTACATAAAATGGAACCTGGCCCAGCAGCAGCCTTTCAGACCTGCGCACGAATTCCATTCACCAGAACTAACGTTATACCGAAGCCAGAGCCTAGTGTGTATGCACTTACAGTGTTAGCTCTTTATTTCACCTATTTGTGATGCCAAATAGTTCTCATCAATTAGGCAGTGGTGGCCCTAGAAAATTTCATTGGGCCAGAGAAAAATTGGGGGGTGGCACAACAAAGCATACACTGTGGTGACTCTGGGAGAGTTTAGCCTAGCTGTACTCTAGCCCAGAATCCTAGACAGAATGATTTCTCTCTGCATGCCAGTCCAGCCACACCATAAGGGCCTCAGCAGGCCTATGGCTTAAGCAGTGTTGTGTTACGCCAATCACAGCGTTCAGTCGGTTTGGTGGGTGGGATGATGCAACAGAGTGGATTCATATTTTGACGGCTCGTTTGAAACAGCTTTGGCACGAGCTTTTCTTTAAAGTGAGAGTCAAGGCATAGTTAGAGACGTATTTCATCCACACTTCCTGTTAGAAAACGCTTCTGAAAGAGGTGTCACCTGGCGGACCGAGAGAGCGGCACTGAGATAGAGGTAGACTGCACCCGCCTCAACACTCGTGCGTGCACGCACTCACACTAGATTTACCGCTCAGGAGAAAAGCAGACACAGATTCTGCAGCATTCTGGAGGAGTTCCTGTTAACCGCGATCATCAGATGAGAAGAGGAGGAGGGCATTTTTTCAAGGAGGCGAGCGGCTCAGAGCGCCAAAGTGTCATATCGGCAGGTGAGCGGCTGAGCCAGGTGGAGGTGCAGCTGACTCACCTGGAGACCAGTGCAAAGCAGCCACATAGTCATTTGCTGACGACGTCACGTTTTTCAGCTCAGCCATCAGCCACAGCTGGTTCTACATACATGTGGAGCAGAGTTTTAACCTGAAGATGGAGATACAATTATGGTTTTTGGCTGAAATATTAAATTTAAAGTAAGTTGCACTGAACGGCCACACTAATGATTACACATGTGTAGAGCACCATTCGACACTCATCTATACAGGTGATCAGCAAAAAAAAAAAAGTTAATTTAGGCGTTACTTGCTCTTTAACCCTCCCACTGTCCTAATGGGTGTGACCCCGTGAGGAAAGTTGACCACTGAGCAGGGTTGATGGTTTATCCCTTGGGTCCACGTGGCAGGGGTTAGGAGTAAGCACCACCTCACCCCTGCCACGTGGACCTCAAGGGATAAACCATCAACCCTGCTCAGTGGTCAACTTTCCTCGCAGGGTCACCCATAAAGACAGTGGGAGGGTTAAATCAAGAGCAGATAGGTACTAAAGTTCTTTGTTTAGAAAAAGGATGTATTTGTGTCTTCTCTGACAGGATATGGCGGACTGTCCCGTTGATTCATCCGTAGCGGTGAGTGCTTCACGTAGTTCATTGTCCAACAGCATGTAGAGATAGCCTGGCCTGCCAGACTCGTCCTCTGACGACATCCACAGATAATGAGTCTGGTTACTTACAGGCAGACAGGCACATGAGGGGCGGGACTAGCCAGCTCAAAATATCCAATCAGGAAAAAGGCGGAAATGCTGACTGTAGTTTTTTAGTAATAGTCAAAAATGGCGTCTGGCAGCTGCGCAAACATCTTTTTTTCTTAGAAGAAAGGCTTTTAGCGCTTCTACTTGTTATGGTTTTAAAAACACGTTCAAGTCATTTAGAGCAGAAAAAAGAGCCGCAGCAACTCTGCCGCTGTCTCTGTTGTTTATCAGAAACTCAGTGTTGTGGTGTTTGACGTCCGCAACGCTGTCGTTTTTTAGCTGTAGTCAAAAATGGCGTCTGGCGACAGCACAAACATCTTTCTTTGGAAGAAAGGCTTTTAGCGCGTCTACTTGTTGTCTTAAAGATGTGTTCAAGTCGTTTAGAACAGAGGAAAGAGCAAACTCCACTTCAGTCGCCATGTTTAGGAGAAACTCAGTGTTACGATGTGTGCTGTACGCTGCTCAGCACCGATTGGCTCGGTTAGAGTTCTCAGGGGGTGGGGTTATTTTAATCAGAGAGTTCCCAGACCCCTGCTTCCCATAAGGAAACATGGGGCTGGCTGGCTGGCCAAGCGAATGCAGGGACAGTTTGAAAGACAACCGTAGTTTCCGCCCTTTGACTAAACACTCTCTATGGGTCATGGCCACACTATATATTTACATATATAAGATGGCTTGCCAGACTAGCGGTGCATTGCTCCTTCATTCTTTTTAATTAAAAAACATAAAATTTTCTAGAAGTGGCCATATGGCCCTACCCTAGCCACCCCTTGGGGGGCGTCACTGCATGTAGGAGCTCACAGACTGGTTATGTCACTCAGAGCGAGCCACTTATAAAGAAACAGGATGAAGTCATCAGACTAGAATAATGTTCTTGTCTAGCCAGATCTGGAACACAAGCAGATAATTCACGGTACGTGGGACTACCCTCGCTTAGATATAGTCAACTCTAGAAGTAAATAATCAGGCATAAAGGTGTTCAGATGCATTGGTGTGACTTTATTAACCTCTGGATTTAAAGCATCCAGGATTCGCACCTTCATCACCATTCCCAATGCTACAACCACTGCCCTCTGGTGGAAGATCTATAAATGGCAAGGGCCGATTTGGTTTGCCTTCCTCATTCTAGAATAGAATAAGCCTTTATTATCCCACAAATGAGTAATTTAAGTGTTACATGGTTCTTATAGCAACATAATTATAGCAGTAGAAGCTCTATAAACATAAGCAACCAAACAAAACTTGTATATACGGGTTCTGTAGTTTCTTCTTCCTCCAGATAAACCCCTGATAGAGTTCCTTTTCCTCAGAAGAACATTCTTCTGCAATGGTTCACTTGCAGCCCGGTCATATTGACACAACACGTCCAGCCTCACGTGGGAACGATGCATTTGTACAGGAGAAGAAAGCTGCAGAACAAGTCTTTCTCTGCAGCTCTGCAGCAGAGTGAAGGTTTCACTGTAAAAACATCCCGAACCCAGACAATAAAACTTTTAGCTGAGGGGGAATCTACATCGAAACATAACCGAGATTTGTTTTTTTTAAGTGTTTTTCTCCCTTCCACCTCCTGACATTTCACTTTTGAGGCGCAGCAACTCTCTGCATTTGCATTTCACACATGATTTCATGTTTCTCCTTGTATTTACAGAGCTCTTGTGTTTGCCTTCGCTTTAATGACCCTGGAGATTGTTTTTGCTGTAGACTGGGCAGCGGTAATCTGCAGGAAGCTGCTTTATAAACCAGATTTACTCCATTTCAATGGTCACACGGTTTCACCTCATCTCGGAACTGTGAGACTTTAACTGTTTAATGCACAAGGTTTGATTAACAAAATAAATAATATCAGCATGTAACTAAAAGTGGCCACAAGTAACCCAGGACAACGACGAGTGATCTGATTTCAGCCACAGGATCTGTGCTGAGATGATTTTAAAGAAATTGCTCTCATAGATGCTTTAAAAATACACCTAAAATGTGTTGAAATAGGGTTATTTGTATCCTGGAAGGCCGTAAATATTTACAACCTGTAGTACAAAGTCTTTATGCTATTGCTACGGCTAGTCTATGTTATGTTC
The DNA here is from genome assembly GCF_043380555.1 of Nothobranchius furzeri. Lineage (NCBI taxonomy): Eukaryota > Metazoa > Chordata > Actinopteri > Cyprinodontiformes > Nothobranchiidae > Nothobranchius > Nothobranchius furzeri. The sequence continues at coordinate 43,568,561 of NC_091747.1, read as the reverse complement.
TAGAAGACTTTCTTTTCCCTAGGTAACATTTTTAATATTTCATGTGGTAAATCAAGCTTGATATAGCGACCGTATATGGTTATTTACTTGCTTGCAGTTTGAATAAATTGAAAACAGCAACAAACAATAGTTTGTGTGGCCAAATCGCTAAGCCTGACAGCTTGACCACACCCAGTCTGACCGTATATTTATAATCCAATCCAATCCAATCCAATCCAATTTTATTTATAAAGCGCATTCACAAGGCATTACAACCAAACAAGGCGCTGTACACTAAAAATGTTAGTTAATTAAACCAGCGTTATACAACAAGTCGAACACAGATAAAAGATAAAAAGGAAATACAACAAAATTCCCCAAAACTAACAGCTAAAAATCAATAAGACACAGGGAGAATAAAAAAATTAGAAAAACATTTAAAAAAAGAAACTCAATAGTACGGAAGTTGATATTGTGAAGTCCATTTTTAAACAATGCAGATGTAAGTGAGGTTCATAATTATGCGGTATAAGCTAGGTTGAAGTAGTGAGTTTTCAAGCGTGATTTAAAAAATGCTAGCTGTTGGTTCTTGCCTCACTAATGGACAAACCCTCTGTGCCTGCAGATTTCTGAAGAGCTGATTTGCAGCCCAGTTGGTGGTTCCAATCACTGCCATCTTGGCCAGGTCACATGTCTCGTCGTCACTCCCAGAAAATACAAAAACGGAGCTGAGAGTGGGGGCAGATGGTTGATACCAATGTAGCCACGAGCTAACTGAGCTAACAGAAGCTAATGGAGGTTAGCGGGTGAAAGCTACAAAACTCTGGTTGAAAGACCCTGCTGCCGTCTGCCTTCTAGGCTGTAACACTTTTAACATGAGGAGGAAGCTGAGGCCTTCCCTGGAGCAGACAAGAGGGCAAGCTGCTAGTGCTGACAGCTCATCTGCTACCTTTCAATCAAAAGCACACGCCCTTAAATATTCCAAACTTTAATTACATCTAAACTGATGATTTACATTAAATAATCATTCCCTCAGGGTTGTCATGATGGTAAACCTGACCTATTAAACCTAAAATGGTGTTTTGTACCAGGCTGAAAACATGTTTTTTCTGCTCTGGAGTTGGTATTTTTAACATGGGAGTCACTGGGAACTTGCTCCTTTCTAGATCCAGCCCCTAGTGGATGAAGGGGGAGCTTTCTGTCACTTCCGCGTTGGCTGCACTTTTGGCAAGCAGAGTTCATCCACTGTGGATGAAGACATGTCCATATAACACATCCATCAACAGAGTGGTACATTTTTGCTCAGTATAACTGATACCATAGGGAGCCTATAAGTCACTCCCACCTACTTCCACACCATTGGTCCCTGGAAGAACGAAAAAATGGGTGCAAGTCAATGGGGCTAAAAATGCCACTTTCTAATTCTGCTTGTTACGTGCCATGGATTTCACATATGATGTCTGTGAATTTTAAAGACACATTTTGATACCAAAAACTCATGTACTTTCGAACAGACTTTGACTTTTAAATTATTTATTTTTCTTTACAAATCAACAATCAGCGTTAATGACTGTAACTTGTTTTCCACTGATAAAACCAGGAAAACTGGTAAACCCACAGTTTAGAAGTTAATCTTTATGGAGCCCTGTCCATCCAGCAGACAGAGCCCCTGCCCGATCCCCACACCGCTCTAAAGAAGCCCAGGTTCCCAGTAAGTACATAAAAAGCTTGTTCGATCTTTAAGCGAGCTTCCACCAGGCCCTTCAGACTCCACTCAGCATCAGTCCAGCTCTGTCCAGCATCTGGTTTTTCCTGGTTTTCCAGATGGCTAGTTTTGCACATGCAAATAAAAAGTTAATTAACAATATTGTCCGTTTTTTTCTGACACTGTACTTGGGCCCGAAAACAAATAAGGGTAGAGTAAAAGCCTCCCCCAGTGCACTAACCCACCGTTCTAAAACCTTAAACATCCCTGATAACTTAGAACATGCTACCACTAGATGCTCTAGGGTCTCTGTTTGGTTACAAAAAGGACATCCCTCCCCGGTGCTTGGATCAAAGCGGGCTCTGTGTCTGTTCGTAGCTAAAGCTCCATGTATGATCCTCCACTGGAGGTCAGCCATCCTTTTTTCCACTGGAGTCTTATACAATCTCCTCCAGCTGCCCCCAGGGCATCATCCGCAGAAAACTCCTGAGTCCACCTCGACTCCTTGACTCCTAACAAAGAGCGCCTATTGATAACTTTCACACAAGTTTGATAGATCTGTTTCTTCCCACAAGACTGGAAGGAGCCCAACACTGGAGTGTTCGGGTTCAGCAGTGATCCACTCTCCTCCTGCCATCCCTCACAAGCTGCTTTAACCTCCAGAGATGGAAAAACGTACTCACCGTCATCATCCCATTGGTCAGATAGAGTACAAGTCTCAACGAAGGCTCTCTGCGACACAGACAAGGACCTCCGTACCTCCTCCACCACTCTCTCCATCACTCTGGTGGACATCACATCCACCCGCTCACCAAGGGTTCCAGCCGGGATCTTCAGTAAGTGACCAAACTTTACAATCCAAGCATCGGTGAACTTCACTTTCAGTGCAGACAAACTTAAAATGCCAGCTTGAGAGAAGAAGTCATTGTCAAACAAGGGTTCTTGTAGCAACCATGTCCCTGGTCCCGCGTCAGGCACCCTGGAAACTGTCAGCAGCTTAAAAGTGTCCAGCACTGACGAGTAGAACGGACTAATCCTTGTCAGATCCAACACCTTCCGATTCAACAGGAACAGGTGTTTGTTCAGCCCAAGCCCACCAACCTTCTGCAGCAGGAGGTGAGCCAGGGGGAGCCAGCAGAGTCTGTCACCATGAAGAAGCTTCTGAGCTGTCTGTAACCTGAAGGCTGCAGTTCTAGACACCACGTCTATTAGTCCTTGTCCTCCCTCTGACACAGGTAGGCAAAGAAAGGAAGCTCTCATCCAATGGTGACCAGACCAGAAGAATTTCACCAACAGCTTCTGAACACCTTCCAGCAGACCCGGTGGTGGAGCCAGTACAATTAGTCTGTGCCACAGAAATCAGGCGACCAGGCTGTTTGCTATCAGAACCCTGCCCCTGTAGGACAGTTGGGGGAGAAGCCATTTCCATTTAGGCAACCGCCGCCTCTACCTTCTCCCAGTTCTGTTTCTGAAACCTTTCACTACCCAAGTACAGGCCTAGTGTTTTAATACCTCCCGTTCCCCACCTCAGCCCTTCTGGCAGAGGCGGGACATTACTAAGGTTCCCCCCCGCTAAACATGCCTCACTCTTGTCCCAGTTAACCTTAGCTGAGGATGCATTCTCATATTAAAGTAAACTAGATCTGAGTTCTTGTACATCCTGCTGATCATGGATAAAAACATTCACATCATCTGCATAAGCTGACACAACTAAGGGAGGACTAGAGACAGGTAAAGGTAGGTGTAGACCTTTCAGCCTCTTCCTCAGCCAGCACAGCAGCGGTTCAATAGCTAAAATATACAGTTGTCCTGAGATGGGACAACCCTCTTAGAACTGGTATGGGTGGACTCAGGCCCCCCCCGCTACATTCCTATACAGCATCTTAATCCCTTCCAGAACGGACCCCCCCTCCAAAACCAAAGGCCTGTAGCGTAGAGAACAGGAACTCATGATCAACCCTATTAAATGCCTTTTCCTGATCAATAGAAATGATACCTGCTTTTACATCATAAATTTTACAAACATCAAACACATCTCTCATTAAAAATAAATTGTCTATTAATGACTTTCCTGGTATACAGAAGGACTGGTCATCTGGGATTAGACTGCCGATGAATCCTCAAAGTCTGTTCGATAGGAAATTAGAAAAAATCTTATAGTCTGAACACAACAAGGAAACTGGTCTCCCTTTTTTCGGCAGCAGGGACAGAACGCCCCGCCTACACGATGCAGGAAGTGCTCCTGTCTGAAGTGAGTCTTTAAAAACATCCATCAGGTCCTGTCCCATACTGCTCCAGAAGAATTTGTAGAAGTCAGCAGGTAAGCCGTCCATCCCCGGATATTTCCCTGCAGCCATCTGGGAGACTTCTGTAGTAAGCTCCTCCATGGTTATGTCTGCATTTAAGATTTCCTGGTCTGCTGTGGTCAAGGAAGGAAGCCCCTGCAACAGCTCTCTGGCACAGTTCACATCACATGGGGCGGCCTTAAATAGGCTGGTATAGAAATCTACTGCACGTTTCCTCATCTCCACTGGGTCTGTGGATAACTGTCCATCTGACAGACGAAGGCCAACCATTTGTTTATTCTGGTTTGAAGTCTTTTTCAGGTTAAAAAAGAAGGATGTTGGAGCATCCATGTCCTGTATTGTGGTGAGACGAGCCCGGATCAAGGCCCCTTTGGCCCTTTCTTACTGTACTTTCGAACAGAGGGAAACGTTATTTTAGGTTTTGTGTGAAAAGAAGTCCAGGACCACAAATGCGCATCACGAAAATGACGTCATCGAACCAAACACAGAGAAAACTGAGGGAAAAGGGCTGTAAGTTCAGCAAACTTCCCACAGGAGGAAAGAACCACCATAAATATGGTCATTTGGTTGGTAGAAGCGACGCGCCGATTTAATTACGAACTTTTACAAGCTTATAAATCTCAAAGTACGTGATTGGCATGGTAGAAACACGCATGATTAGTTTTCATTTAAATTGCAGTTCAACATGTGTGATCCAGGGCGTACGGCAAAGCTGGTTAGAAAATAACGTTTTTAGCCCCGTTGACTACCATTCATTTTTTGATTCTTCCGGGGACCCATGAGCTGACTGGAAAGGGAGGAGAGGCTCCCTATTGGTGGACCGTGGTGGCCATCTTGAACCAAGGTGACTCCAAGGACCAATCAGTTTTTGACACTCATCCAATAGATCTGAAAGTTTAGTGGTGCTGTATCATGCTGTTTCTTTCACAGCAATCATAAGCCCATGTGTGAAATTGCTGTCGGCACCATTTGTTATTTGTTTTTTTATTTGATGAAATTCCGCCTCCATCCACGTGAGTTCAACTTATTCCATGACATAATCATTGATGCCCAGAAAGGCTTGATGCACCATGAAAAAGATGAAGAAGAAGCTTTATCATTGCTAACTCAACGTTGTAACTATTCAGCTAGCGTTTAGCAGTTAGCATTTTGGTTTAAACACAGGAATGACACCGGTTTCGAGAAGTAATACGTCTGAAAATCCACTCCGGTAGTGTCAGAGGTTCATCAAGCATTCATCTGTGAAATGACAGTCACAAACAAAAACTTTCAAAGCTCAGTTTTTTTGAACTCCCAAAGGTAAATTTCAATCATTTCTGGCAATTAAACTATTCTTTAGGAAGACGGGACACATTTCTTTATCTCTTGCAGCCGAAAACGCATTTTCACATTCTAGGCATTATTAAAAGTGCTGACTAGATCTGAAATAAATAACTTCTCCTCTGCTGCTTGCAGCTCAAGAGAGAGTGGGAGTGAGTGTTTGCAGGACAGGGGAGGGGCGGGACAGGACGATGCAAACCTGTTTGTAATAGCTGGGCGGATCAGCAGTGGACCAACAGCTGCTCTGCTGAGATTCATTCTTTGAGGTGATTTTAAACAAGGAAATAATATAAAAGTGCAAGAAAAGTTGAATTTGTATAATCTAAGCCCTTTAAAATCCATCCAGTGGTTTATGCAATGTTTTGCTAACAGTCAGACCAAATATGTCAGAGATTAGTCAGATTTAACCCAACAGAACATTTTAACACAACTGAATATCAACTTTACATAAGGTATAAACAAACCCAGGTAATGTTGATGTTTCATAAAAAATCTTCATAAATGGCAACAAATCTGTGAGCAAACCATGAGATGGTTTACTTTCTCAACGGAAGATTGGAAGACATTTACATTATTTCCTGCTCCACAGTGCATGATGATTAAACTTTCTGAGAGATTTTCAGCATGAATTATAAACTCATCAATAGATAATTAAAGCACATGAAAGAGATCACTTTGAAGAAGCCTTGTTTGATCGCCACAACACAGAATGACAGTCAATACTGATGCCGGTTGAGCGCCGCCGTACGAGAAATCCATGTTTTATTGTTAGTGAGGATTTAGAGATGAAAAATAATCAGAGTTATTTGTATAAGTCTGACTGTGTGTGTGGGGGGATGTAGCTGAACTGTAGGGAAAAGCTTATTTACCCCTCAAAGACCAAATTCACTGGAAACCTTTTACTTTTTATTTTTAAAACACAATCGGTTATTCTGAGTTTCACATGCAGGCTGAACATAGAAATAGCTGCAGAATGAAAACAGACTGTGAAACGCTTAATTAGGACAGAAAAAGTCTCACAGATCTACGTTACTCTGTCAATTAGCCATCATGGACTCACCCATCTTGGGTCGCTAAATAAGATAGTTAAATAAAATAAGTATTTGCACAAAAATATCTCTGAAACACATTCCAGGAGCCACGTTCCTCAGCATACACACAAAACCTTTTAATTTGCTTGGTCATGCCAATTTTAGGTGACAATTAGCAATTTCCTCACCATGCCAGGATGTGTGATGCTCCTTATAATGAGAACTTGATCTAGACAGATGAAAATAACCCCTCGGTCCTTTCCCCAAGATTTCCCCATGGAGCTCTTAGGCTCCATAGGTTAGAGTTAGGACAGTCATTCCTCAAGAGATAATTGCTGGGCAGGCCTGATGCTTTTAAAAACTCAAATTCATTCAAGAGAAAACACTTGAGGCCAAACCTGCTGGAATAATATCCATTTATACCCACATTTTAGAAGCTTTATGTGTTGGATCAAATTACAGAAGCAACCTCCTATAGAGCTTAGTTTGGACTAGCTAAAGCAGAATAATTAGAAGAAGGGGGTTACTAGAAAAGGTCCTCATTAAAGTGTCCTTGGTTTTTAATCACATCCTTGGAGTCACAAGAGATTATGTATCTGTTGGCCTCCTACTTTAGAAAACCGCCTCCTCTCCACTGACCTGATCTAACGTGGCAGCTCAGTGATTGAGTACGTCCAACATATTGTCACTTTATTTGAATTTCTGGGGAGGGTTTGTTCCGTTTTAGCTGATGAATTCGGTCTTCTGAATCACAAGTGTCCTCCTCAGTTTGTCAGACTGTCAGAGGGCATTGGCACCAGCGATGTGAGGAGCAAAACGACTCTGGTGTTTCTCAGGGAAATACCAGAGTCGTTTTGCAATGCGTTTCTTACTGATTGAATAAGGTTTCAAACACAAAACGATTTCATAATCAAATGCATGGTCACACACCCTAGATTGTGGGTGATTGATGTTCTTTTTAGTAGCTCTATAGACCTTTATATGATGTCCTTTATCTCTTGAAGAGAATCTCCTGTCTTTCTTCATTTGGGGTAGTGAAACATTGATGGTGACGTTGCAGCTGTCACGCAGAAGATAAAATAGGCTAGTTACAATAGATGCCATATTTGTATTGTGTGTGCACCTCTACGTGAATTACGGGATATACATGGTAAATATGGTCACTTTTGACTAATACTGGACTCATATCGAGTACAAAAAGCCATCTTCTTATCCATGTGCAGTGGAACTGGAAGTGATGCAAATATGGGATTTGTGCAGCTAGCCCATTCCTGCAAAAGGTTAAAAGCACCTGGATTTAGTTTTTCCACAAACAATAAGCTTTGTCAGTTAAAGTATGTCAACAGAGCTAAACCATTTGACTGTTATTTACCAGGATGTGAACCAAAACCTTGCAGAACCATTTTACACAAATGACAACGAACAATATACACCCCACGCACCACCAGGGCCGCTGTAAGCAGAGAATTCCAGCCGCCTTTGAGTTATTGTTACCCTTTGCGGGTTTCTGCTGAAGAAGCACTTCATGCTGAGAGCTGAGATGAGGACAAACTGTATGTTTAGCGTCGGGGCCATGTCACTCGCAGTAGTGATTAATGAGCAAGCAGACAGACAACTGCGGTGCATTCTAATCAAGCGCAAGAGGAACGAGTGATGGAGTGAGACAAGGTGTGAAGAAATGCCTGTTTGCTAATGGTCTGAAATCTACACAACACTTAACTGAAACTGTTAATGGAAGCATCCTACAGATCAAACCAACACACTCAAAATTCTTCCCTCCAAAAGGCTTGTCACGTGAACAGGTTAATAAATCTGCCAGGAGAAACTATAAGTAATTTATACTTTTGTTTATACGAGGATGAAGTTTGCAGTTAAAAGCCAAACAAACATCTAAACTTCTGCAACTAGTAGCTTTAAAATTTTAGGAGAAAAGCATTTAATAAGCAGTCATTTCTATCAATTGACCATGTGAACTTTTATTGAAATCTTTGCACCCTCCAGCTTGGTAATAATATTTGAACTTGCTTGGAGGAGAGCCTCAAGCTAGATATATTAACCTTGTAAAGTTATTATGAATAAAACATTAGAACGCGTTATTTATATTAAGTCAAGCATATAGATGCATTAATCATTCAGTTTATTCTTACCTTGCTTCAAATGAAAACTGTCTCATCTTTTTGCAGAAGAGTGATATGACGCTTGATTTGATTTAAACTCATTTGGTTCTCAGAACTGGTTCCACATTAAGCTAGAAGGTAAAAACTAATAACCAGAAACAAGGCTGCCATTGAGATAAAGAATGCTAAAGTGTCATGACTCTCATTTTTCAGCCTTCATTCAGCTCACCTGGTCCCCTCACCAAGCTCCTGACAAGCCCTGTTTCCCTGGCAACCACCATCAACTCCATTCATCTCACCTGTTCCTGTAATCAGCTTCATCCACTTCACCTACTCCTGACTCCTCAGCTCATCTCACACACCTGCTTCCCCTGCTATAAAAGATCCATTCAGCTACCCAGTCTCTGCCAGATTATTGAAAACTTTGTGCCAGCAGATCTTCCAGCGATTCACCCTGCCTGACCTCAGCCTCCGGACCTCGTTTTTCGCTCCTGATCCCTGCCTTGTATTCTGCCTGCCATTTCGACCTTCACCTGTCTCCGACTCTGTCTCCAGCCTCGCCCACCTGGTAACTCTGCATCAAAATAAAGACGTTTTTTGATATACTTTTACTGTGTTTGGCGTCTTCACGGGTCTTCTGAGTTCTGTTCATGACACTAAAGGCCCACTTTTCCTTTAAACCCGAAATGTTCTGGTGCAAACTTACCCTGTTCCCTGGTTGAGAAGAGTAGGAAAATTATCGGGGACTTGTCCGGGATACGCACATGAGACATTTTGTAGTTTTTCCAGCTGCTCCCCTGATTCTTGTCATTTGTGGCTGCCAGCAAAACATGACTGAATTATTCAATTTTTGGTTCTTTTTTAAAACACAGGAAAGGGTTCTCTTTACGTTTCGTTTTTGTCTTCAAACATCCGTCACTTCCTATTCCTACACACATTTTAGTTCCTATTTTAGTTTTTTTCCCCAGTGTAGTGTTTGCAAAGCATTCATTCCCACTGGGGGACCACTGCAAATGAATTGATTAAATGAGTGATACACATGTTTAAAATAAATTCCACAGAAACCACAACTTTACCTGATGTTTAAAAAAAACTCAACAAATGACTGAAAATAAAAGTAAAAATGTGTAAAAAACAATTCAAACTATAGGACCATGTGGGATTTGTTATTGAAAACTCACAATAGGTTTAGTTGACGTATCTGCTGTCCTTTTAATAAACCCTGACCTTTTCTCTCCATGTCACCAGGAAAGTGAACGGAGTTGGTGAGAGAGACAGATCTGTCACACGGAGGAAATGATGCAAGCAGATTCTCTGTTATTTTTGTTGTGCACCAAAAATAAACAAAATGGAAGAAGGAAGACATACTGAACTTAGACTGGAATGGGGAAAGAAAAGATTAAAGAGAAAAAGAAAATCTTAATAAACGGGAGTGAACAGAAAAAAAATGAAGATAGCAACAAATTGACTCATTTTTTTCAGCTGTTGCACAATTGATCAGGTCGGAATATGAATTGATTACTATGTCACCACCGGTGTCATCGCCCTTTGAATGAATTTAATATTTGATTTAGATTGTTATTCATGCAGCAGCGCTATTTCGCTCCACTGTCACTTTCAATTTGTCTTGAACTGCCTTACTATCAATAACTGGATGAAATAACCAACATCCATCCATTTTCCCAAATGTGTGTGTGCAGTTATTATGTGGTGCATTTAATTTTGAGGATTTTTAAATTAGTTTGATTGTTGTGAATCATTTGCAGTTCGATGATGATGTTTGTGCATTTTACCAAATTATGTGTAATGAAAGTTGGTGGAAAAGTGGAGACGTTTTCTTCAGCAAGTCTGTGCAAAAAGTGTCAGAATGACTTGTAAAAGATTAAATGTACAATAAGCAATATTTTTACAGTGAAATAATCACAAAACAGTCTTAACATCTTCTTCACGTTAGAAGGAAGGTTACATTTAAAGAGATTTCCTTTTCAGCTGGCTGGGGGGGGCGGGGTAAGTTTTTCTCCATCTATAAAGGCTCAAGAAGGACAAAGTCTTTATTTACAATCCGTCCCGCCTTCATACTTCCTGGTTCCAGAGCCCACAGTGTTACCAAGTTCTTGCCTGTATTTATAGTTTGACACAGACTGGCAATAAGCAGCAGAGTATGAATAGATTGTTACTCAGTAAACAGGAGCAACCCAGAAGTTATTTCTTGTACCCCTAAGAAGCCACGGTGTCTTTTGTTTCATTCTTATGTCAGGTAAAGAAAGCTAACGTTGAGCTACCAATGCTAATGGTGGATTAGAAAAATATTGGGCTCTAAAAATATCTCAAGATACTTTTTTCCATCACCAATAACTTTATTTTACAGTGAAATATATATTTACTTTTCGACTTCCTGCTGATTTGTAACTGGCAACAGTTGCTTAGAGTGGACTGCAGTACTCTTATTTGACCAGTAAGTAAGTAAAAGTTTATTTATATAGCGCCTTTCTCAGATATAAATCACAAAGCGCTGTACAACATGATAAACCACATCACGACCACATGATGTCCCTCTTACTTCTTGCACCTTTAACAACGATTTTTTTGAATTTTTCCAGTTGTTATGCTAGATCCAATTTTCCTTTCACTTAAAACAGAATCCTTCGCAGAAGCGTCCCGTCCATGGGGGACGCTGTGGCCATGCCCCACGTCTTACAGGAAGAAAAATAAGAAAATATATAAGAAAAATATTTTAAAACACCTTGAAAATTAATTTAAATGATCTAAATGTAACAGTGTGAGCGTCCTGTCACAGTGTCCTGATTGATCATGTGCCCTGGCTATTTGGCCAAGGGGATGCCCCTTTTGCTGACTGGTTAGCGCGCGTGACTCTCACCTGGGAGTCTGGGGATCGAATCCCGCCCAGGCCCTCGTTTCTCCACCTTGCCACATATGCATCATACAGACTGTGGAGTGCTGTGTACAATCTGCATTTATGTTTAGTTTAAAAATGTTCTCTTACTCTTTTTCCAAAACATTGTGTGGTGTATTTTCTGTTGCTTTGGGGGCTATCACTGGGGCATGCGCTGGATCTCCCTCTAATACAAAACAAAGGAGAGCCTTCGGCTGTAAAAATCAGCGCCTGAAGCATGCGCAGAAGATTGGAGTGTCAGCTCAGATCAAGACATTCAAAATGATGCTCTCGACAGTCCGTTTCTTCTGGGCAGAAGGCGGTTAGCTGGCTGTGCTAACGCCGGTGCTTTGTTGGGTTTCTCCTGCCTCCTCTTTGAGCTGCCTGGCACAGATGAAGCCTGGATTCAGACAGGTATTACAGCTTTAAACTGTAACTGAAAACACATTGTATTTGTAATTTAATTTGATCTTTTTAAACTGTGTGGTGAATAATAATGGAACTCGGTTGTACCCTAGTGGTAGTATGTGGTTAGAGAGCATCTGAAAACTGACTTTTTTCACCAGCCCTGGCTAATCTTTTGTCTCTTAACGGTTTTCTTCAACACGAGTGGCTGTAATGTTCAATAAAACTAAATACTAAAGTTTTCTTTTAACCATCAGGTTACTATTAGTTTAAAACCCTTCAGAAATAACTAAACTGTCCAAATTCAGGAGCTTCATTCTTTGAAGGAAGTCCAGCGCCAACTGCGAAAACCGTAATTGAGCGGCTGGGAAATTGGCAACTGTAATGGTGACGGGACATAGTTAAAACTAGACTTAGCTGTAATAATGGAATAATTATGGGACCTATCATACAAACTCTTTTATCACCATCAGACTTTATGTTGTGAGAGCATCCATTGACATTAAGGAAGAATGTGTTTCCCATGTTTCACAGTCCAAGCGGTAAAACTGGATCAAACTAAAGCGAAGTGAAGCATTTTTTATTTTGATGTCAAAGTACCTCTAAAAATAAAACCTGTAAATGAGTGGATCACTTCTCTAAAACCACAAACATCCTGAAGTTAACTTTGTTGGTCTTAAGTAGATCAGGATGAGAAACCAAACTTGAACACATCAGAGAAACAGAGTTTTAACCATGTGATGAATAATTAATGTGTTTTTAGCATTTCATGCAGCGGGCTACTTGCAGGGAGAGCTGAACTTGCTGTATTGCTATTTTCTCTTGGGGATTCTTTCTGGAGTTTCAAGGACTTGGCAACGTAAAACCCAGAGGACTTGGACACGTATGAATTCCCAGCACATGCTGCATCAGTCCCCTGGCACCCGAGCATTCTGGCATTCGTACGACGAAAGGGGTGCCTGGTTCCAGCTGGATTCTGGGACGTCTGTGAGTGTCTGTCAGTGCACGCTGATGGCAGCAGAAAGTAAAAGGTAAGATTATAATGTCTCCTACGTTGACCTCCATTTACTAAACATAGATGCCAGTTGTCATCATTGCTTCCAGCAGGAAACTTACCAAGTCAGCTAACAGCCGGAGGGGAGGAACCGTTAAGCAACGTGAGCTGCAATGAGAAGCCGAGGAGTTGCTGTAAAACAACACACACACACACACACACACACACACACACACACACACACACACACACACACACACACACACACACACACACACACACACACACACACACACACACACACACACACACACATGCACAAACTGCATCTGGCTGCTTAAACAAGATATGACACATACCTCGTTCCCTTGTGCCAGCCAGTGCCAAGTGATCAGGCATTCTCATAACTCATGCAGCTGAATGCATATCCATATACAGCAGCGCTGCTTCATTATTTCATCATTTAAAGCTGTGATAGCTGCGTTTGTCTACTTTGCTGCTTCCTGAAGTGGAGAAACAAATTTGCATGCAAGCTCTCTCTGCTTGGGTGCTTTTTTTCATCCCATGAAATAAACAACAGCGATGTTAGGAAAAGCAGGAGCTGTGACCTGGAATTTAAAATGTGATCTTATAAACTGTAAATCATTTTTAATAAGGGCTAAAACTATTTTTTTAGTTGGTGAAGAGAAATAGAGGCAAAGGAAGTTCTGACTTAATTTAAAGTGTTTTGGCCCTCTGGGGCACCGTTAGCCTGGGGACCCCAAGCATTTCTCTGCCCTGCCTATCGGCTCGTGGCGCCTCTGCTCCTACTGTTAGCACAGCGGTGGGAGTGTGATGGTTTGGGCATGTTTTGGTCATCAGACAAACATCCAAATTTCTCTGGGTTAAATTTGAGTGAGTCTGTTTGATGACTGAAGATGGACCAAAAAAAAAAAACAGAATAAACTAATTTTAAATAAGGTGCTTTGTCAAAACTCATAAACTCCTAATAAACTCAACCAAACCACCTTTGTCCATCAATTTATTCTTTTAAGAACAGTTTAATCCTCAAATTGTGTCTAAACAAACATTTTTTCTTCTTCCTTTGATGATCCACTTTAAGAAGTACTATGGAAAGTGTTTGTTTTCAGATACACGAAGAACAAATAGCCAGAGTTTGTCTGCCGTAAGGACCCTGTGTCGAGGTGATTCCAGAAAAGGAAGTGTTTACACCCAGATGGCTTATCTCCCTGCGTTTGTCCAGAAGCATTAATATGGAACATCTGGCAGGGCTCTCCAGGACACCGGAGAGGGATAGAGCCCAGTGTTATCGAGAGTTGGCAGTGCAGCTCGGCGATGGTATCATCCGTGCTGACTGGATCCCATTAGACGATGCCCACATCTATGTCTACTGAATATATTGGCTAACACTGCAGGGAGCTCAGCGAGTGATGGGTCTGCAGTTATGACACACAAGCTCCATCCAGGAGGGCGCATCAGTGAGAAAACGTTAGCTGCAGCAATGCAGAGATTATGGAGCGTTGTATCAGCAGAGCTGCTGATTCCGCACCAGCTTTGCATTGCAAAAAAATAATAGTGAGTCTTAAAAAAACAAGAGAAAGCTGGCATAATGAGACAGCAGAGTAATGAGAGCCAGCTACAGTGAAGCTAAACTGCTTTTGGTTGTTGTTTTAATGAGCTTTCAACTCAAATATTCAACTAATAGCCCTAAATCAGCAGGTTTATGTTAATTCTGGTCACGAGCTGAAGCATGACAAGTTCAAAAGGGTATGAAGATATGTTTTGATTCAAAAATCTAATCCACATCTGTTCAACCGGCTGAATCTTGACACTTTTTATAAGTGCTAAATTCAAAACAAGCAGGAAACCCATTTGTCTTAAATACTGAAGGACTGTTGTCCTTCTGGACACCAGGGACAGTCTGCTGGGACAAGGTTTTACATTTTAACAAACTGAGCCACTGACTGTTTTTGTGTTTCTTACTTTTGTCATCTTGTGAAACTTTAACACACAGCAGTTTCCTGCTCCTCCGCCCTACTGGTTGAAAGTAGAATTACAACTGTTGTGAACAACCCTGCTGTAGCTAGCTAACAATGAGCTAACACTGCACTAAAATAAATCACAAACTAACTCATTAACTGCCACTGATGAGAAAAGTCGTTATTTTAAATCCAACCGTTCACTGCCAATGATGACTAAATTTGTCATTTGCATTTTTTTTTACTGTGTGGGCGTCAGAACGAGCCCCCGCTCCGTGTGAACAAACATCTCAGCCCTAAAGCCAATCTTCATCCATGTACATCACACGTCACGTGATCAGGAAGCAGAAAATCCATGTGTTAGGAGATCGTTTTGGGCCGCTGCTGTAAAAAAAGTGAGGCGCGAACCGGAAAAGCTTCTGCCGATCACAATTTGACAACGGATTATTAAAGAACGAATAACGCTCAAAATGAGCGGTTTCTTCCTGATGTAAGAGGTGAGCCTACTTATCGATTTGGTTGACCTGGTAGTTCTGGCGTTGACATCAACCTAGCGCACAACGTTCTGTGACTCTTAAAAAAAACAGTATGATGCCAAAAAGATAGCAAACTTCTTCTTGTGCTTTTATTGACAATTGGCGAACTGAAAATGCTTCCTGCTAGCATAACAGCTAACAGCCATGAAGCAGTTAAAGAACACCTAGAACACCTACCCGCTCTACAAAACCATTAAGTGTAGTTTTGGGTCAGCAGAGGGATGCAGAGTGCTGTCAAATATGAAACTAGTCAAGTATGTAATGCAATAATCACTGAGACCAATGTTAAAGCTCTAGCTTAAAATGTAAAAAAACGATTTAGTGTTACTTTAAATAATACATCTTTTGACTTTGTGGCTACCGTAAATCCTCTAATACAGGCTCGGGCCTGTATTTGATTCAAGCTCATCAAGCCCCAGGCCTTTATTGGAAGGAGGACCAGAATTAGAGGCAGGCCTCTATTTCTATTTGAGCAAAATGAACTAATGGTTCGCTGGAGTTTTTGACAATTAAAATTGCGCCCACATTTTCAAAGTTAAACACATTTCTTTTAACAACGGTAGTTTCTGCTTCAGCCCTCTCACCCCACCCCCTGCGCAGCGGCCGCAAACTCACTGATGCGCCTGCAGCCTCTCGGAGTTCCTGCTGCTCTAAACATTAAAATAATTATTTCATTTTCTGTTCTTCACTTCTGATTACCTTCAATGGTGTCTGTTTGTTGCAACCACCAGGTACAAAAACTAACTTGTTTTTATTTGACTATTTTTCTGTCCTGTCTGTTTATTATCTTCCTGCATCTCCTCTCAATCCTAAAGAAAAACTGCTACCTGGGTTCATATATATTCACCTTATGAGTTACCTTTGAACTGCAGTTCTAAAAGATCTACTGACAGCAAAAACAGCGGAATGCTCGCTGCCGCACCGGTGAGGTGCGTCACCGGAGGACAAGGTGATGCGGCCCACTCCACAGCAGCGAAATGCATCAGGCAAAAATAAAAGACAGAAAACATGAAAGGAAATGAGCCGACATGAACGATCGCGTGTTAAATTAGTTTTTGAGGTGGCGACACCTGATTTGATAATGTTACTGTGGCCGTGCTCAGGACGCAGATGTCTGGAGCGCGTCAACAATCAGAGCTTTGCATACGCAAGCTGGTTAAGGTTAGGATGGGGGTGAGGGGAAGGTTAAATTGCAAGAGGGTAAAGGTCACAATTTGGTTAAATGTCCGTTTTACGGCGGGTGTCAGTACCGACGCTCTGGCACAGCGCGTTGCCTCCCGACGCGCAGGAGCTTGTCACCTGCTGACAGCAGGCTGCTGTCTTTTCCGAGGACTGCATCTTGCCGGTCATTATCACGTGACAGCGTTTAGTCGATGACAGGCATAAAAAGTCACTATAGAGCGGTGAAGTCGACTAGTGACTAGTTCATACAACCCCTCTACTGCTCCCCAGAGTGTTCTACAGCATAATCAGCACGTTCTCTTTGAACTTGATATCAAATTTTCGCCTCCTCTTCGTCTCCGCACGGTTAAAGTTACCCTCGCGGTCTATCACTGGCAAATCAAAAGCGAGACGATGACACAACCGCCCCCCTGTGGTACTTGCTTGTTACCACATTCCACCCGGCCACAATAAAAAAAAAACGGCCATTATTCACCTCCGCCGACTCTGACACCGGCCAAAATGTGATACCCGGCCGTTAATTGAATACAGGCCAATATTAGAGGATTTACGGTATGCAGCAAACTTTCAAAAGTATTTTTTCCCTAAACCCCTGCCCATCAAAAATATTTCTGCCTAAATGATTGAAAAACATTTTATAATAGTAATAGTCATTGAACTTATATAACGCTTGTTTAGGACACTCAAAGATGCTTTCTTGCACTCTCACATTCACACACTGCTAGTGATGGTAAGCTACTTCGTAGCCACAGCCACTCTGGAGCGGTCTGACAGAGGTGAGGCTGCCATTTTGTGCCGTCGGCCCCTCTGACCTCCACCAACACAGGCAAGTTGGGTGAAGTGTGTCTTGCCCAAGGACACAACAGCAGAATACTCCTGGCGGGAGCTGGAATTGAACCCATGACCCTCAGATCATGAGTCAACCCGCTCTACCACCTGAGCTACTGCCCCAACTATTTGTTAACTATTCTAATAAGGAGCCTGTTAACAGACTAGCCTTGTCAGTCTGCTCCGAATGTAACACTTTCAATCTAAAATGATTGAAGAAGAATAAAAATTAAAACAAGATAGAATGAAATCCATGGCTTAAAAGACAAATGAAGGCCGATCAGTGGTTTCTCTGCAGCAGAACCCAGTAACTTTGTGTGTCTTTGCTTCAGCAGCTACCTTTCTGCCTTTGTTTTCCTCATCTGAAACAATCTGCTTTGTTCTGACTTTGGGTTTCATTCTCTTTCTTCAGTGGCAGCTTACAGGCTCAGGCTTTAGTTCCCCGTTCACTCACAGCTCAGACAAACACATTGTGTTGCCTGTAAGGATTATCTACAGAGGCAAGAAGCTTTGGAGACACTGCCAAACAAAATCCCAATTACTCAGACGGCACCGTGCTCCGCTGGCAGCGTGGCGCCGCTGAAATGTTCCTACATGAGTAACGGGCCTTTGTGAGGTGTCATGACAACAGACATGAATCTCACAAGATCATTAGCAGTTTCCTTGAAAGATTAGCCGTCTAAGTTTTAATTTAAACTTTTGGTTTGTGTGATGGATGGCATGTGTACAAACAGAGATATTAAAGCGTATTTAAGAAGTCGGAAATGGAATTGGTTCTAAATGAAGTTTATTTCACAAAAGAAATGTCACGAGTCACGGCTGCACAGAAAAGAAAACAGAACTAAGATTGATGACTTGACTTTTTGAGTTATAATTTAAAGAGGAGGCCGTTAAAGAATTAAAGAATAATACTTGTTTTTTTATGAAAATCACTGAGTTTCACATGCAGACTAAATGTGAAAAAAAATCCATTTTCTTCTTTAGCCGTTGTTAGAAAATAGACGGAAAGACATTTGTGTCAGAAAAAACCTCACAGGTCTGTCACACTGCACATTAACATGATGGGAAGGCTGAACGTCTCAGCTAGTAGAAGCTAACCATTAGCATTATCAACTCCGCCACTTCTTCAGGTTTGGGTTATATGTGGAGATCAAGCATCTACTTTGCAGAGTGAATGGAGGCAGCGGAAGAGTTGTGTTGCTGTTAGCCAATCAGAGGCGAGATGTCCAAATATCAGGAACATTAACGAGTAAGACTCCAAATCCTGTCGTTTTCCTCCCCCGCTCTTACGACTGACTTCTACTTCCTTATAAAGGAGCGCGTGAGCTTTCTTCCCTAGAAAACGACTCACGAGGCATTCATTCATAGTAGAGACCATTGCTGAAATAATGAGTGTATGCCAGGGGCGTGTCCAGGGAGTGGCCTGGGGTAGCACATGCCACCCTTGGAATCTGAATGGCCACCCCATGTGTCACTACACTGAATTCCCTTTAAAAAGGCTTTTCATTGTCCACAAAAGGCTTGGAGTAAAACAAAAAAGCATAACCATTGGTGCCACCCATGTACAAAGTAGTGCCTCACCTGGGCCACCCCATTTTAAAAGATCTGGACACGCCACTGGTGTATGCCCACTTTAAACAAAAATGTACTGTGGTAGGGTGACCATATGTCCTCTTTTCCCCGGACATGTCCACTTTTCACTCTCTGTCCGGGGCATCCAGGCGGGTTTCTTGTATTGATGAAAATGTCTGGTTTTTCATCCAGGAGCAGGGATCAATTAATGTGGGGGCTGTATATCCTACACATCCAGGGAGAGCCAGAAAAAAGGTTTCTACCTTTATTACATCATTTATATGGACTCAGCGTACCGGGGGTTCTTTTGAGCTGAGAGCACCGAGAGCGGCAGAGCGCTGATGGTGCGCTCCAGGCTGCTGCGTCCAGCGCACAGTCCATTCTCAAAGTGGCGCAACCAAAAAACTATCATTAACCCACGATCATTCATGTCCGCACATGTTCTCTACTTTCTGTCTTATTTGTGCCTGAAGCGCTCTGCTACTGCAGAGCTCATCACCTGTGCTGCGATGATTTCACCTTGCTGACGCAGCATTGAAATGCGCACTCCGCTTTGCGGTCAGGAGATCCCTTTGATCTGCTCAAAAGTAACTGATGAGGTGAAAAAGTAAGAATCCAGGCAGCAGATTTTCTGGAGAGTTTAGAGGAGATGCAGGAAGATGAGAGACAGACAGGAAATAGTTAAATAAAAACAAGAAAACAAAACAATGTGTTGAAAAGCAAAATGTAAGTAGATTTATCTCCACTACACGTTTTATAGAACAATAAGTTATACACATGCAACATTTATACATTGATACAATTCATATCTCCTTCAAAACTCAGTCACACACCCAGGGCCGATTCAAGACATTTTGGGGGCCAAGGAAAATCGTAACCCCCCCATAACTGGGCTCCCCAGAAGCCTCTGTGTAATTCATACTCTCTCCAGGAGTGTTTGTAAAAGCCCCTCAGACATTACTGACATGTTCTAATATTATCAGATGAAAAACTACAGTAAATGATCAGACATGCTGTCTCATCTGCTGCTTTTCTAAACTTGCAAAAAGTAACAAAACCATTTGAAAGCCACTATTTGTGGATTCTCTGAAAGTTTCCATGGAGTGTGGGACAACATATTTTTTCATTGATCCTATCGTCTAATCTCACAGCTGAAACAAGCATCCTTAATAATCTGTGCACAGGAAGCTTACCGATGCTGTAGTAAAACAAAAGGTATAATAATTTATTATTAATAAAACCTTGTTGCAGCACTAAAGGAGCAGAAAAATGAGATTTTGCAATAAATATGTAAATTTTTTTACATATGAATTGTTTTAGAGGCTTTTTATTGGCAGAATCTGATAATAATTTTAGCTCTTACAAAGAATTGGGTCCCAACATGGTTAGTGTGATGTTGCCGTAGTGAGACGTCATAGGCACAGATCCCCTGTCCTCTTTTATGGAAATGGAAATATGGTCACCCTATATTGTGGTGAATGCAAAACACAAGTTCTGCTAATATCTAGACCTACAAAAACATGAACAGTGTCCAGGACCTGGTTACTGGACTCACAACCCCACCATGAAGCTCCACGATCCCAAACACAGTTCATGTTTTCCACTGCAGCTTTTGTTGCTGTCGCTTTGGATTTTGTTGAACCTTCTGGGCCGCCATACATAAACATGGATGGATTTTTAAACAAAACTTTCATTCAAACTTTTTAAATTTAGTTTTTGATCCAGTAGAGGCTAATTGCAATGTGTTCTCTGTCTTTATTCAACCTACATTTACACTCAATAACAGCTTTGCTAACAGCTTAAGAAAAAAAAACAGCAAAGAAAGAACAAATCAAAACAAAGATGGTGTCAAACTTTTGAGCAGTTCAAGGTTCTTCTGCCCTTCCTTTACTCTTCTCTGTATTCACCTCCAGCAAACAGTTGCTTTTCCATAAGTAGACTGTTTGGACTGATGTTTTCCCAGTCAATATCCCAGAGATGAATGCATCAGGAATCAATGCCCAGCAGCAAGTTTTGCATATTAAAGAAACACCAGAGGCTCCGGCAAACTGGTGTTAGAGATCCGATGAGAATGGAGAAGAAGAAGAAGATGATCTTTTAAACAGCGTCTCGCGAGATAAAAATCACACGGCTCTTCACGAAAACAAAAAACAATTAAAGTATATAAAGATTTCAAAGATGATTAAAAATATGTTTAAAAGCAGAAAAGAACAAAACATGTAAGGAATGGGAGAGAGAAAATGAATAGGAAAGAGGAAAATCAATGGATCCCGGGAAAGGAATAAAAGCAGATTAAGGAGAAGGTTCTCGACCGGAAAAGGGTGGCTTGCCACCTCCGGGTCGGGGGAGAGGTCCTACCTCAAGTGGAGGAGTTTAAGTATCTCGGGGTCTTGTTCACAAGTGAGGGTAGGAGGGATCGGGAGATCGACAGGCGGATTGGTTCGGCGTCTGCAGTGATGCGGACGCTGAGCCGATCTGTCGTGGGGAAGAGGGAGTTGAGCCAGAAAGCCAGGCTCTCGATTTACCGGTCGATCTACGTCCCAATCCTCACCTATGGTCATGAGCTTTGGGTAGTGACCGAAAGAACGAGATCGCGGATACAAGCGGCCGAAATGAGTTTCCTCCGTAGGGTGGCCGGGCTCAGCCTTAGAGATAGGGTGAGGAGCTCGGACATTCGGGAGGGACTCGGAGTAGAACCGCTGCTCCTCCGGATCGAAAGGAGCCAGTTGAGGTGGTTTGGGCATCTGGTCAGGATGCCTCCTGGACGCCTCCCCGGGGAGGTGTTTCGGGCATGTCCTGCCGGCAGAAGGCCCCCGGGTCGACCCAGGACACGTTGGAGAGGTTACATCTCCAATCTGGTCCGGGAACGCCTTGGGGTCCTGCCGGAGGAGCTGGTGGACAAGGCCGGGGAGAGGACGGCCCGGAGCTCCCTAATTGGGATGCTGCCCCCGCGACCCGGACCCGGATAAGCGGAGGAAGACGAAGACGAAGATTAAGGAGAAGGTGATGAAGGTCACACCAAAGCCAGCTTGAACAAGTGAGTCTTCAGCTGCTTTTTAAAGGAGACCACTGAGTCCACTGATCTCAGGCTCAGGGGGAGAGAGTTCCAGAGTCTGGGGGCCACAGCAGCAAATGATCTGTCACCTTTGGTCTTTAGCCTGGTGTTGCACAACCAGTAGGCTTTGGTCACTGGACCTCAGGGACCTGCTGGGGGTGTAGGGACTAAGAAGATCACCAATATATGATGGTGCTTGTCAATGTAAGGCCCTATAGACCAGAACCAGGATCTTGAAATGAACCCTGAAGTTGACTGGCAGCCAGTGAAGCTGCCTCTGGAGAACTCTGGACCCACTAGCAGGTGTTCTTCAGAGTTGGAAACTTCACAATTACCTATTTATTTGCAATAATATTTAAAAATAACTAGAAGGAACACATTTAGAGTTAACCCACGAATGGCCAATATAACTAAACGTCCATAAAAACACAAAAATGGACGTAACGCTGTTATTTGGGCACATTTTGAGCTCAGATTTGGTGAATTAGTAGCTGAGAGTCCCCCTGAGCACATATTCTAGGTACTTTCTGATGTTGTGAGATAAGAAATCAGCTGCTTCCCTTTGAGAATCAGTACAAATAAACATACCAATCATGAACAATTAACTCTAGCAAGCACAACAATGATTTTAATGGAGTCATTTCTGACGTCATTGAACCATAATTTCACATGTTGGTAGCTGAGCGTCATTTTCAGCAATTAATCATTTCCTCCAAATCTCGGTTTAAAACTGTCCTTAAAGGGGCATTATGGAAGTCTGACAGCCAAAACATGTATAGAAATAATAAATTTCTTCTTCACACGTTCTCCTGCAATGCCCTGGTCCTGTAGAATGAGCCCTGGCATTGTTACTGTGATTGCCTGTTTTTCTGTAAAATCACAGAAAAAGAGATCTGCTCGGGTCGAGCAGGCTGCTTCATGCGCGTTCACGCTCAGGCATAGCCCTCCGAACCGTTCTTTGAACGTTGTTTCAGCTGTCATCAAGGATATAAATGTTACAGATAAATAGGACATCACTGGCGCTTTAGCTCACCTAGTAATGCATTGGACTCTCGTGTAGAAGACCTGGGTTTGATTCTGGATGTCAATAGAGTTTATTTTGAGTTTCTTTTTTACATTAATGATATATTTTTTACAATAAGATGCCCAAATTTTTATTTGAGACTCACCGAAAGGCATTGAATTCACAGATAAAAAAGATGTGGGTTCAACTTTCATTTTGGAACAATTTTTCAAGCAAGGGAAGGGAATGGTCTGAGCATGCAGGAGGACTGACCCATCTTAAACCTTCGTCGGCTGTGCTGAAGAGAAAGGTACAGAACCAAATTATTTAACTAATTAGCTGCGCGTTCTCCTGTCTTCTGTCCTCCCGGCCACACACACACACACACACACACACACGCGCGCGCGCGCGCACACACACACACACACACACACACACACACACACACACACACACACACACACACACACACACACACACACACACACACACACACACACACACACACACACACACACACACACACACACACACACAAGGGACTGTCTCAGCTGTTATTTTCGTTAAGGAGTGTGCACGTACAGCATGCGCGCCTCGTGCACGAGCCTCCTATTGAAGCTGCCGTTACGCTTTTGGCCTGAGGGGGCAATCGCGAGCATAAAAATTCAAAACTCTGCAAAGTCCCTATAAGTGGTGGGTGATGCTCCTTCAAGGAAAGCTAGAACTTTAATTTATCTTTGTTATGAAACAGAAATGTGTGTTTATGGTTCCAACACACTGCTTTAATGTGGCAGCGAGAGGAAATCGAGCTTCCACCTCCTCCGCTCGACTGCAGGAGACCAAAACCTTCTGTTTAGTCTCTGCAAAGCAATTTCATGTTTTGTAATGAGTTAAAAGCTTTGTGTTGCTTTTAGTAGGTGCTTAATATTTATGCATATAAAGTGGATAAGCGTAAAAAATAACAAGTTTTCATTTTTACGGAAAGATTTGCAGACAAGGACCAAAAGTTTCTGGTTAAAAGACCTCACCCGCAAATAAAATGTTTTTTTTATTTTTATTTACAGAATGCAAAAACATATTTTATGGAGAATGTTTTTTATTTGCATTGTCTCATTTTTAAAAGTCCTATTAATTTGGAGAGACAGAATTCTATGGCTCTAAATGGCCCCCGAGCCGCACTTTGGACATGCCTGATGCAAAGTGTAATTAACCATGAACGTATTCCTCTCCGGAGGATGTGAGTGAACGTTTTTATCGGTTTGGAAGGCAGGAAGCATGAGCGTGCAGAGAAACTTTATGTAAAAACAAAAACAGCTAATCGTTGGATTCTATGAATACTTAGAGTCTCATATGATGCTCGGATGGCCGTGAGCAGGAACAAAACACCAAACAAACAAAATCAATAATACATAAATGACTGAGTAGTGAAGCTTTCCCTCTTCAGGAGATGCTTGTTTTGAACGTAGCTGAAGGGAGAAACGGCTCAGTCATCCAGGAAATAGGAGCGCAGCCGTGTGATTTAGAGAGTAGCGTCTCCATCAGGTATCCGCTCCACCCGAGACTCGGATCATTCTGGGTGTTCAGCCGCCCGCTGATGGATGGACACGCTGCTTTTATTGCTTTTTCTGGCCTTTGATCATCTCATTGAGAGCACAATATTTCATGTTTTATCTATATTTCAGCATTACGTGCTATATTTTTCACCGTGCACTTCTGATTTTAGGAGGTAACTTCATGGAGAGCCTAGTCTCTTCCCTTATTCTCTCTCTCTTTCTGTTTCTTTCTCTCTCTCTCTCTCTCTCTCTCTCTCTCTCTCTCTCTCTCTCTCTCTCTCTGTGTGTGTGTGTGTGTGTGTGTGTGTGTGTGTGTGTGTGTGTGTGTGAGAGAGAGAGAGAGAGAGAGAGAGAGAGAGAGAGAGAGAGAGAGAGAGAGAGAGAGAGAGAGAGAGAGAGAGAGAGAGAGAGAGAGAGAGAGAGAGAGAGAGAGAGAGAGAGAGAGAGAGAGAGAGAGAGAGAGAGAGAGAGAGAGAGAGAGAGAGAAAGAGAGAGAGAGAGAGAGAGAGAGAGAGAAAGAGAGAGAGAGAGAGAGAAAGATCATTCCTCTAGTTAATTAAACCAGCTCAAATCACATCATGGCCTTGGTTTTTATTGGCAGGCACTTTTTAAAGGATGCACTCATGAGTACAACGTGCACACAAACACACAGTCCTATTAAGTTTCAATGAGCATCTAACAGTAATTTGAGGCCATATCACAGACAACCACATTAATCTGGCAGGACGGTGCTTGAAGAACACCTACATTTCATTGCTGATGCATTGAATTGCTGCTCAAATGCATCTTCTCCAGGTTGCAAGTTCATGTCTTCCACACTGGGTCAATGATTGGGTCATTTAGTAACGTGTTTTTAACAGAGCTGCAGCGCCCCCATGTTGTGTCTAGATGATGAAGCGCATTAGTTCGCAGATGTTCCGTGACACTTGCACGTCCGACGGTCACGCAAATGCCCAGTAAGAGTGAATTTCTTGTTGTTTTTAGTGAGTATAGGGTAGTCCCTGAAACCACAAACTGTTTTCTCTGCTTAACGGCCGTGGACCCCTCCCTCCCTTCTCCCAGAGCAGTCACAAGCAGCCCAGTCCTCACACAGCAGCAACTGAGGTTGGAGCAGGAGGTGATTACCCTTCTCCATCCAGATTTCTAATAAAAGGTGGATGGTAAAGGTTCATCCAATAATGACAGACACAGGATAGCCTATTAGAATTTCTGACTTTATCAATGACTTACGTATTTATTTTAAGTGTTTAGGCTTTGACCCAAATCCTCGTAACACACTTGTGGTCGTAAAGCATCCGAATGGAGTATTAGGATTAGCGCCTTCATCAGAAACCTGTCATATCCATTCCTATACATGTCTACTGCCCTCTGGTGGAGCATTAACAGGTGGCGAGGGCTCATTTAATATCTTCATTATTGTTTTATTGTTATTTCATAGCTGTTCATGCTAGGTCATGCTATGAACATTTACACAGCTATTAATTTCTTACCACATCTTTATTTCTGCTAAAATAAAAGATCTCTACATGCACCAAAAGTGTTATATTTTTCTTCTGCTGGAAAATCTTGTGTGCGTAAATCAGCGCTCTCTAAATTCTTTGTTTTATGGTAATTTCTTTTTTAATTGCTCTTCTCAAAATAGGTCCAAAAAAGATACATTACTTAAAATTTGAACATAAAAATGTTAAGCCTAATCATGTCAGCTCTGCCAGCTTGAGTGTGGAGTCGCGCACACACACCGACGGAGATGTTTTCCCTTCAGACTTCTCCGTCTTTTAAGGAGTGTTGCGAAGCAATTCCCCACCAGGACAACATAGGGCGTAGCACTTTTCTGAGGTATCCTGCCAGCGTTACAGCATTACATTATTGTGTTGACATTGTTTAAATGTATTCCAGAGACTTTTTAACGCGAACAAATTTGTCCCTCGCTCTCCTCCCCCTCGTCATATTCGGCAATGGTGGTGATGTTGACAAATTTAACGGAAGCGACGTCCCGACCAATAACAAGCTTGCGGTCTCCGCCAATTTAGAAGGATACTTTAAAATTGCGCATATCTCTGTCAGCCTCTGCGAGCCTGTCGGAGAGTCCTTGCGCGCATAATGGCGTTGTCTCCGTACAGACGCGGACGGAGAAGTATAAATTAGTCTTTAGACTGTGTGTTCATAAACAGTCTACTGGAGAGACAAAAGTGATCATTCTAGAAATGCAAGTAGGGGCCACACAAATGCACTCTACGGTCTGTAAATGGCCCCCAGGCCACACCTTGGACATGTCCAACACACATAAACATTGACTACCATATAAATTAGTGTAATGCAGAGATTGCTGTATAAACATTTGTAAAGTAAAAATAAAACTTTTTGGTTTTGACAGGATCAAACTAGCCGTTAGCTCATCAATCATGTAAACATTGAACTGAAGCTGTTTGGTTCTTTGGAAAGCATAACATCATATAAATCTGAGCCATCATGATTATAATCTTGTATTAATGGCTCTAACAAATCAAACAGGATAAAATGAAGCCCTGCCTGCATCCCTCATTGGTCTCATCCCATTTACGGCTGGCTGACCCTCCTTTTAACACATTTACGTACATTTTGTGACTCATTACCAGGTCGGGAAGCATAAAACCTTCCAACACAGCTTCTGTATTTCTTTGCAGGTTTTTTTTATACCTGGAGTAAAGCTCATTTAACTGGAAAACGGGCTCAGCTCCCCACTCCCCCATTCTCTCATCCTGCCTCTCTAAAGTCAGTCGTTATTGTAACGCCTTCAGCGCTAATCCAATTAGCTATAGGAAGCAAATGGAGCCATCTCTCATTTGAGCCTGTCACCTGCACACGGAGGCCAAGGGGAGGTGTTTTAAAGTTCTGAGGGGGATTGAAACTTGGGAAAACATGCAGATTTTTCTAGTCGGTGGATTAAAGGGAATCACAAACAGAAAACAGTCATATTAAGAAAAACCATAAATAAAGGCCAAAGCAAACAAATTTCCCACCTGAACATAACTTTGCTCCTGGCTTTAATTTTCTGGTTGCCCTCCAGTGGCTCGCCACTTGGTAATTAAATATTTCACTCTGCTGACTATTTTGACCCTTGCCCGTGGCTTTCCAGGGACTGCTGAGATTCCTGGCTCTGTGCCAATCTATCAGGGTCCGTAAACACATCTTCAGCTACAAAGCACTTGCCCCGGGCTGCCCTTTACAGTCAGGCGTCAACTCAGCATCCATATTTCTCACAGTTCAATGCCATATGGTGTCAGTACCCACAATGCCCCAAAACGGTGTGGGAGGAGAGCTGGAAGCCATATTTAGAAAAGGCTTAATAAAGAAGTTACAAACAAGAAAACAAGAAAAGTGTGTGATGTAGTGGTTGTAATTATCTGGGTGAATCGTGCAGCAGAAGTTTTACAATAAAGTTAACAATAAACCATAATAATAATAATAATTTTTATTTTTGCAAAAAAATAAAAATAAAAAAGATAGAGAGATTTCAGTTACGAAAAGCCACATAAAATGTGAAAAAGTTCCAAAAAACATTGTTGAGTTCTGCTGACAAGTTCAGCTTAATTTACTCATCTTGTTGGCTCAAATTAAAGATCAGGTTTGACAAAATACAGGTAAGTAAAACAGGATTAACTAGTAATTAGTTAATCATGATGATAATCTATTACTGAATGATAACACAAAAGAAATAAAACTGAGATTTACCATCTGCTGTATTAAGACCCTCTTGATGTCCAAAGTGTGGTCCAGCGGGAGTGATTTTGGATGGCTTCCATACATTTTTTGTGACATGAATCTGTCACGTCTGGGTGGCAATTTCTTGACCCACGACATGCTGAATCCAAACACGGAGAGCAGGAAATGTAAGTAAAGGTCTTTATTACTAAATAAGGAAAAAGTAAGAGACGGGAACCGACGAGATGCAGGACTGGCAGCAGGAATCCAGGAGAGTCTCTAAGGAGGGAGACAGAGTGAATATATGGCGGAAAACAATGGGAACTTATCTGGAGACTAGTCTTACTGTTACTCGGTAGTAGTAATGGAACGGGAAGGCTTGTCGGGTCCGGGTGAGCTGATGAGATCCACAGGTGAGGTATAGGTTGTCCAGGGGTGGAGGAGCAGGAATGGATGTTGGTTGGTGAGCGGCTGAGAGCGGGCGGCCAGGGAATGAAGCAGTGCGTCAGGTAGAACTGAGATCCGGGCTTGTTCTGGAGCTGGTGATGATTTGAGAGAAACCTGGAGGGGAGCAGGAGAGGGCATCAAGGTATTTACTAGCAACAGGTTCACAAGAATATAAAACGAGTTTCAGGATCGGGCTGAGGCTGAAGCTACCCAAACAGAGTAATCATCCGGCGTGTTGATGTGTCGCACTGCTCCTTAAATCCCCTGAGCCTGATGAGGAGATCAGCTGCAGCTGGAGCTCTCAGACACGCCCACCTGTGGAAAAAATGCTCAGAGGGAAAAGCCAGGTTACTTGCAGTCAGCTCACCACGGACCATGACAGAATCATGTCTAGTAGATTTTTGATGCAGCCCAACACTTTCTGTCATATTCATTTACATATCTTTTACCATTATGTTTATTTTGGAACTATTTTGAGGAGTACAGATGCAGTGATGATCACTAAAATCACATTATGTAAGAATTATACTGTGAAATAATCACAAAACAGTCTAATGTGTCAGTCATGTTGGGAGGAAGGTCACATTGAAACAGATTTCATTCTCAGCCAGCTGGTGGTTGTCAGTTTTTCTCCTTTTAAAAAGACCAAAGAGGGACTTAGTCTCTGTTTACATCCTTTGAGCCTGCAGGTTTTTATGGTCGGTACCAAGCTAACACTGCAGTGCTTTGTAAAGATCCTAAGCTAGTAAACAGGAGCGACCCAGAGGTTATTTTTTGTACTTTTTTGTACTACTTTTTAGTTTTACTCTAATATTAGATAAAGAAAGCTAGAGGTTAACGTTGAGCGAACAATGTCAATGGTGATTAGAAAAAATTGTTGGCTCTAAACCAAAAACTCAATATTAAAGTGACATGTATTTATTTACTTACTGTAAATGACTTATCACAGAGTCTTCTGGCACTGATCCATAGCTGACAACAGCGGTGAAACTCACAGAGTAAGAAAGAGACCAGTGTGTCTAGAAAATAAGCTGCAGTACCCACGTTTGACCACAGGATGTCATTCTTACATCATTCTTACATCATTCTTACATAATGCATCCTTAGAATACATTTTTTCTGCACTGCTTATGTAAGATTTGATATTGCCGTTTTTTGAGGAATGTACTAATCCTGATGAAGAGGTAGAGCTCTTTTAAACCTAGAAATATGTTGTAATATTATTTTATACATATTTATATTTGCTATATTTTAGCACCTGTAAATGATTTACTTGGTAAAACTGTTTCACAGACATGTCTCCAGATACTTACGGATGCATCAGCGGATAACGGTTTGGGACATTTGCATAGACTGAGCTGACTCAACTCAGCAGGATGTTGGGAGTTAAATTGAAATCTCAGAATAAAATGTGATAAATCCCACGTGGCACACACAAAGCTTCTCAATTTGGATTTCAGCTCTTTGTTCACACATGGAACATCACGGAGCAGACAGCGTAAAAATGCCCCAAAGCAAATTTTGTATAAAAATCAGATGAAGTGACTTTAAATAAGCAGAAAACCCATTTATTAGATTAGAAATGTAATTTTTATAATATGAAAGGACTTTCTCTTGTTGCTCAAAGTCAGCGAAGCCAGGGTGTGTCCAAATAGAAAACTGTTTTTGTTACCCAAGGCTTTTATTCCTCAGCAGCCTCTGGTTTGAAAATGAACAGCATCAGTATGAAAACCTCACCTGCTGGTTTCCTGCAGCACACTTCCTCTCCATTCTCCGGTGCTTTTGTGTGAAGGCCCAGTGAAACGTTGGTAGATTTGACCTGCTTTTGCCGTCACCCATAGAGCAGTGTCAGACTTTGCCTGTAGTGCTGCCAGCCCCTTTGACACCTTGTTTCCTGTCATGATGACAGTTCTGCCTTTTGCCCTTACTGAGCTTTTACAGTCTGTAGCTGCTGGTGGAACATGGTGGGGGGAAAGGAACACAGAGAGCAGCAGCCTGATGGTCATGCATGGTCAGGACTTTAAATTAAAACCTCTCAAAGAGGGTGCGAATCAGCTCAGATTCTCCAGTCTGTAATAGGGACTCACTCACTCACTCACTCACTCACTCACTCACTCACTCACTCACTCACTCACTCACTCACTCACTCACTCACTCACTCACTCACTCACTCACTCACTGGGACTGAGGAAAATGGAGTGCATGCATGAGAAGCTAAATTCATTCATGAAGGCTGCAGGTGGGATTCAAACCTGCAACCTTCTTGTTACAACGGCGCTACCACCTGCTCCTTTTCTTAAAACAAAGATAAAATCCTTTGATGTTATTGCAAGACTGAGACTTAGATGGTTTCGGACTAGATTGATAAGCTAACGACTAGTTACAAAATAATAAAAAAGACACATTTCATTGCAGTTGTTTTGTAAACCTTTACTTAGGAGCAAAATATTCTTTTTTGAACTGGAGTTGATTTTAGAGAGCAGTATTCTTCGTTGCAACTGGTTCCACTCAGACTAGCTGCTAGCTTGTTAATCCAAACATAATTAAAGTCTAATTCTCTAAAAGGAGGTCATTCAAAAAGCAATGGCAATTAATTTTTTCCACAAAGCTAAACAAAAGACCACTGTAATTGACATATTATGCAAATCTCCCTTTTTGCATTCTTTGTGTTGCAATATGACTCTCTACTGCCTCTATAAACACTCTGACTTGGTGTTACCATAAGCTGTTTGAAAATGTTCCTTATTGTGATGTCACAAATGGGAAAATTAGCATAGAACTCCTCCACACCTCTAGATGCTGGAGGAACAGCGACTATAATCCGTACTCATGTTGTGGAATACTCCTGACTGGCTCGCCATAATGTAGTGGAATACATTAGTTAATTATGACCAATAAGATGTGATGGTTCCATATAAATATGAAATATCAAGCTGATTGATCTTTGAAAGTTTAATCAGAAGATTCTAGGGTTCTTTGCTTCTTCAGAGACCATGAACACACTTCGTATTAATTCAGACAGTCAGGTATATAGTTTTAAAATTAATTTAATTATTTTCCTTAAACTAATGATACATGGCAATATATGAATAATGAGATGTGATGTAATGGATATGGAGTGATTTAATGTGATGGGTGAAATGTAAGGGAAGCTAGATGTTTAGCAACCGTTCTTTGTATCTGAGAGAATTTGTGAAATCTGGGTGTAAAATAATCTGTTTGGTTATAAACTAGAGAGTTAGTTATTGATAAAAGCCGTCAGACGCAATCGGTCATGCCAAGTCTATGCACCCTTGGTGCAGAGGTTCTCGTTCGATCTGGGGGGGGGTCATGCTGATCACTGCCAGTGGAGTGGACCTCTGATATCAGGAACCGGTAGATAGCTCCGATAGGACCTGTCCAGTCTGAGAACCCTCCAGGTGAAGGCAGGAAGTTGGAATGCTAATTTGCATCCAAGGTGGATGTCTGAGAGTTGAAGTAGTTCTGAAAAGAGCTGTTTGACTGCATCAGCTTGCAGCGTCACAGAAAGGTTTTTGACTGGAGGTCAAAAGAGATGTCTCAAAGATGCTTGTTCCCGAATTGGCCGGTTCTAGAATCAGCTAGAAACTGAATTAATCGGGAAGTAATTCTTGTTTTAATACACCACAATGTTATGAGTTTTGGCTAATCAGAATTTTGACACGTTTGGAGTCTTACCAACATCCCTCAGAAAGCTACGCCTTCTACAGATACAAAGATTTTTAACACTTTGTGAAGAGAATCCTTAAACTCTTCTGTGAGGTGATGTTAATGTGTATCTTATTGTAATGTGTATGAGTGTAAACAATGTTTAACTTGTTAAATCAAACACACACTGATCATAAGATCTGAAATGGATCATTGTGAGAGCAATATTCATTTTGAAGCCATCATTGGTTTAAGCACAGATTGTTCAAACATTTGATTTAAACATCTTGTTCATTCATTACATATTATTATTTAACTTATAACTGTAAAATCCTGTAGGAGCGTCGAGTAGATAGGGAGGAATGCAACAGTCTGGCTTCTACGCAGAGAATGCAGGACCTTGGGTGAGAATCATCAACATATATACTGTGTATGGACAATGGGTTTCCATAGACTCCAATAATATGTTTTTGAGGTAAAATGGGAGGTGGCCACCACTGCCATTTTGACTGTGTCACAGGTTCCGTCAAGCCCAGACAATTCCACAAAAGGGAAGAGAGGTGGAGCTGAGAGTGGGGCTGTAAGGCTGGGATTAACTGACGACACCCGGTCAAACTGAAGCTAATGTAGCTAAATGTGAACCTGAAGCTAACCCAAAGGTAACGCAAAGGTGGGAGCTAAGCTAACGGAGATAGCAACCTAGCTACAACTGTAGTTAACTGTGCACAACACCAGAGCTTCTGAGTCAGAGATACGCCGGGCTGACCGCTGGGTAAAACCGGGTGGAAAACAGAGGTCTCCCGAGAGCTCCACAAGCCGGCAGCCGCACAGCAGACAAGCGCCTATGCGATCAGAGATGCGCAGAGCTGCCGCTGGGTAAAACTGGGTGGAAAACATCGGTTTCCATCCGAGAGCTCCACAAGCCGGCAGCCGCACAGCAGTCAAGCGCCCCGGCGATCAGAGATGCGCCGAGCTGCGGGGAGGGGACCATACCGATAGTCGGAACCCAGCTCCACCAACATGTTATATTTCAACCCATTTTCTAAAATGCAGCATTATGTTAAATGCACTGGGTTCTACCCTATTACATTTAAATTTCATGGTTAAACAGTACATGTTAAAATCTAAGCTCAGCTTGGCAGTGACCTAAAATACATAAATATAATTTTACTTACCAAAAAAAATGAATTGGAGACTCCTTGGACGCTCTATTAGTGCAATTAATGCCACAGCAAGTCATTTTGTCCAACAATTTCACAAATAATATCCAAAAAGAATACACAAACGCTACAACTAAGTCTAAGTTGAGAGACTAAAAATCGCGGAACAGTTTCCAGGCGAGGCCGAGGCTCTACTGAGGCCTTTCCCCGGAGCTAGCTCTGTGGTCACGTGGGTCTGATGCTCATTAATTATACAGAATTTTAGGCTTTTAATACACTTAAACAGAAGAGTGAGAAAAAAATTCACCCCCCTCAGAGTTGTCATGAGTGTAAACTAGATAATTTAAACAAAAAACATGTTTTGGTACCAGGCTGTATAAACAGGATTATTTCTGCTGTGAAATTGGTATTTTTAACAAGGGAGTCAATGAGGATTTGCTCGCTTCTGACACCAGCCCCTAGTGGATGAGGGTGGAACTGCAATTTATTTCGTTTCCGCATTTGCTTCAATTTCTGTCCCGCATTGTGGCGGCTTGGTGAGAATGTTTGTCTTGATGTTTTGTCTTCTGGTATGTGTGTCAACAAACACTGAGCAGAATCTGCTGGATTTGGAAGGCCAAATAGAAAGTGGATTCATTTGTGTGGATAAAAGGTTATTATGTTGGTAAATATATAGGTGAAAATGGACCCTTTTGGTACATTACACTCCTCATGGACATCCAACTTGTCGCCTCATTGCAGCCATTAAGGAGATGGGTGGGTGTGGTCAGGTCCAGCTTGTTGTCTTAAAGGGACAGAGCCCTGAAACGGCTCATTCTGGAAGGTACAGAGCTGGTGAGATTGCTTTATGTGAGAGGTATTGTGCTAATCCACATACAAGTTCAATGTAGACTCTAACCCAGGTATAGAGGTATATTATGTCCTCTCTAAGGGGACTGAGTTGTAGTAGCCTATCATAGATGGAGATCATTCACATGAGCTGCAGCATCTTGTGTAAACTCATGGTCACATACATGGAGCATTAGCCGGAACAGCGGGAATAAACACTGTAGACAAAGACCACTTGTCACGAGTGTCTTATCGAGGGCTCCCAGCCTCCAGAACCATCAGAGACCACTTTCACAGATGGCACTGCTGAGTTTCTTCATCAGAAAGGATTGCAGAACACAAATAAGACTACAGAGCCATGTTGAGACTTTCACTTCAAAGGGAGCATCTGAATGCTTCCCGTTTCATTCGGAGTGATCATGTCAAGGAGAGCGTGACCTCCTCAGCTGAGTGCAGAACAAACACCCATCTCCATGCTCCTTGTGTCTTTGCAGAGAGAGGAGATACTGTAGATGAGACTAACTGAAACAAAGTCCATCCCAGCCTGCGATGGCTGCCTTTCTCTTCGTTGAGGACACTCGCTGCAGGTAATTACAGTGCAAGGGAGCACCAGTCTTTCAAATTAATATGCAGTCGAAGGCTGAGAGCTAACATTAAAGAGAATTTTACTGTATTTGGTTCTCAGAAAGCCTCCTGGTATATAGAGCTCCTGAGATCACAGAGTTCCTTCTGCTGCCTTCCCTTCACTCATTTGCGCTCCTGCTGTTTTGCTCCTAGCAGAAGAAACCCTTCTCACCCCATGTGATTAATCTGCAAAGCAGTTCATGATTTTAGAGACAGAAACATCAACCAAAGGCGTCTTGATTCTAATCATCTTGTTGCAGAGTTTGGATCTCTCAGTATGGTGTGGAGGTCCACACCAGAGAGGCTCTAAATTATTCAGAGTGGGCTGAACGGTTGCACGGCTAAATCAGGCAGAGATAATAGGAATCCCTGCCACGCAAAATCATTTTAGCGCTCTTGGTGTTTTTAGCTTTTGCCTTTGTGGATGCATTTGGTCACAAATGTTCTGTTTTTGTGAAGCTGGCCTGATGGAAGCCACAGAAAGAGTCAGAACAATCTTCCAGGAAAACAAAATCACAAACGTTGTGTTTAGAATGCAGTGAGCAGTGCAGGCCTCTATAGCTCAGTGAGATAACTTTCCACCTGAGCTATAACAAGCAATCTCTCATTGAAGCGTCTTAAAAAACACCGAAATGTGTTTTTCTGATGTTTTTTGTCTTCAATATAAAACACAGAAGGCTCAAATCTGTAGAAGAAATGAAGCCATTTGTGAAAGGTTGATTTATTAAAGAGACATTTAAAATCTAATCTGGTAGGAATTAGCTCTAAATGTGTCTAAGTTTCAACAGAAAAGTTTTAAATTATTTCCTTTTATAACCTGACAGTTCAAGAGACAAATGTGGAAATTTCAAAGCTAAAAACGGACAGAAAATGTCTGTAACTGGACACACAAGATCAGAACACAAAAACCATCACAAAGTGTGACTCTAACCCCTAACACAAATATAAATGGTCTTATTTAGAGCCCTGTTAGGAGAACATTAAAGGGAATAAGAGTTTGATTCTGACGTTGATAACAGAGACGGAGCAGGAAGACCACAGAAAGATAAAACCAGCAGACCAGGATTGGTCCAGCCTCTTGCAGCTCCGGCTCTTTGTTGGACCGTAAACTCCAGAAGATTTAAAAAAGAAAATGTTTGCTATTTAGGAAGCAGGTAATGCTTCTTCTTCTTTCTTTTTTTATCACTGCTTTGTTTTAAAATCACAACATGGCATTTCCTGACATAAAATTGCCTTTTCTGTTTCATTTGGAAATAAATGTGCTGTAAAGTTGTAACAAAATGACTTTGTAAAGTTATTCATCAGGCTGCAAAAGTACAACGATTTATGTAAGGATCCTGTGTAAATGACCCTTCCACTAAATATCATGTTTTCTATCAGATTTATGTATTTAAAGGTATTGGCCAGACTCAGCATTAAAAAGGTAGAACTACAGTATAACTACACTTTAACATCTATAAATATGAACAAAGTTCAGTTTTCATTTTGTTAAGGAATTTAGTCATAAATCATTACAGAAAATCCAAATCCTCGCCTCCAGACAGTGAAGAACTGTGTTTCTCATACATCACTCCACATGGTAGCTGCTAGTACGCTAGTATTGTGAATAACTGTATTTTGTTTACTTTCGTGCTCTTAATAATTACAGAAAGTTGCATTTACAGCTTCAGCAAAAGGTCTGAGTCATATGTCCGTGTCCTACATGCATTTATAAACAACTTGGGTCCGATCTAAAATAATAACATACATATATAAATCCTTGCAATATGGGGCCATGTGTTACGATGCTGCAACATGAGGTGATGGTCGTGGATGAATGGGACAACAATGGGCCTCAGGATCTCATCAAGGTCTGTGCATCAAAATGCCATCAATGAAATGCACCTGTGTTCATTGTCCATAACACATGCCTGCCCATACCAATACCCCACCGCCACCATTGGCCACTCGTTCCACAACGTTGACATCAGCAAACTGCTCACCCACACGACGTCACACACGCAGTCTGCCATCTGCTCTAAACAGTGAAAACCAGGACTCATCTGTGAACAGAGCGCCTCTCCAACGTGCCAAATGCCATCGAATGTGAGTGTTTGCCCACTCAAGTTGGTTACTTTGATGGACTGCAGTCACGTCCAGACTCCAATGAGGACGATGAGCATGCACATGAGGTTCCCTGAGACGGTTTCTGACAGTTTGTGCAGAAATTCTCTGGTTATGCAAACCGATTGTTGCTGCAGGTGTCTGGGTGGCTGGTCTCAGGTTACCCTGGAAGTGAACATGCTGAAATTAAAGGTCCTGGGCTGGTGTGGTCACACATGGTCTGTGGTTGTGAGGCCGGTTGGATGCACTGCCAAATTCTCTGAAACGTCTTTGGAGACGGCTCATGGTAGAGAAATGAACATTCTTTTAACAGGCAACAGCTCTGGTAGACATTCTTGCAGTCAGCATGCCAATTGCACGCTCCCTCAAAGGTTGTGACATCTGTGGCATCGTGCTGTTTGATCAAACTGCACATTTCAGGGTGTCCTTTTATTGTGGGCCATGTACATTATTCATGCTGTCTAACCAGTCCCTTGATATGCCACACCTGTGAGGTGGGATGGGTTATCTTGGTAAAGAAAAGTGCTCACTAACACACATGTAGACATAATTCAGAACGACATTTGAGAGTCATGGGTGTTTAGTGCATGTAGAAAAAGTTTCAGATGTTTGAGTTCCGCTCATCAAAAATGGGAGCAAAAACAAAAGTGTTGTGTTTATATTTTTGTTCAGTGTATATTGGGACAGTATGATGGAGCTAAGGCCTTTAGTCAGCTCAGAGCTCCCGGTGGAGCACAGAAATAAAATATTTAAAAAAAAGTTAACAAACTGTATAGATTTTGGTTCTGAAGATGAACAGAATCCTCCTCAATGTCCAAATCGGGTCGCGGGTCTTCTGAGTTAAACGGACCAAAACATGTCTGCACCTATCCAGCTAGCGGGGGTTGGAGTTCGGTTGAACTTCTCCTGTAATACAATATCCATCCTCGTCGTTGTATCTCAGGGAAAAAATAAAGCTGACCAACTCTGCTTGATGCATGTCAAAGATCTGACCCTTCTCAAACAGACTAACCATAGAAGGCTTTCAGTCGTGGGACGGGATCTACGGTTGTCTATCAAACTGTCTCCTCATGCTATTGGACAATAAACAATGGGATGTATTCACTGTTGTTGAAGTCAGTCTACACTGTCGAAGATGCAAAAACATCCTTGTATGTGCTTTTGACTCAAAGCAAAACCCAAGTCTAAATAGCCCAAAGCTGATGCCAAAGTCGTTTTAAACGAGCTGTCCCTATCTTAGTTTCACTCAGTCACAGTGACATCCCGCCTCAAAAACCGATAGAGCGCTGTGATTGGCTAGTCACTAGACTGGCTGTGGCTGCGGAGGTTCCAGTGGAACGTCGTTAGACTCGCATGAAGAGCAAAATCTATTTGCTTCGGTAAATGATGATCTAGATTTCTAGAATAGATTAAAGCTGCAGTGCTTCATCTCATCACTGTAAGGCTCCTCCCACAGCCACGCCCCCATGACCTGTAAAAGCACACCTTCACTCTGGAGGAGAAAAGGGAGAGTTGTTCACCTGCTGCAGGTCATTTGATTAAAAATGTCCGACACAGAGGTAAAAAACCCCCAAACTATTTATGTTGTAAGCAGGATGGATAAAAATCACCTAAAAAGTGATGCAGTTTCTTAACCTCCAGGTTAGCTGTAGCACTTCCTGAAGAATCTACCCATTTTTATTTATTTTTTGCTGAATTGATGCAAAGGTTTATAAAACATTGTGTGCATGATGTGCCGTAAAATATTTGAGATATAAGTTATTTTAAGACAACTGAGCTCTACTTCTTCAAACTGAGTACATTTAAAGCGCCACTTTCAACACGGAAATTAAATCTGAGGTATCTATTTAACGTGTGCGCCAGCTCATTATCATATAAACACAACTAAAACACAATCCTATTTAAATAAAGCCTAAATATAAAACACAGCCGGTGACATCCCCGTCTGAGAGCTCCTGGCTGCAGATTTAATGGCATGGATCCCAGGCACTAAGAGACCGTTACTGAGCTTTAGTGCTGCCTCATACCTAATGTTTCTGTGTGTAATGACTTGGCAGCCAGAGCCGGTTGGGTCATCCCATCATTTAGGGTTTTACCGGGATGCTGTCAACTATTTATAGTGTGTTAATAAGAGCAAAATCTGCTGCATTTGGTGTGTTATTGATCCCATAAAACCAAGAGGACGACACGCGTCCCGCGGCACGTAGAAGCTATTAAATAAGGCAGCCCCCCCCCCCCCCCCCCCCACACACACACACACACACTGTTATGACTTAAAATCAAATGGCTGCGAGCTAGAGTCACGGCACATCGCCGTAGTGTTGGATGATCATTTCGCTTAACAAGAGTAATTATCACATTCAACATGACTAATTTAATTCTACATAAATTAGTGGGATCCTCCTCAGGCGTCGCGCTCCACCCGTGTTATTCTGCATTAATGCTCAACTGGAAAAAAGCCTGTTTCATGAACGAGACAGAACAACCACAGGATTTCTAACCCCACTGCTAATGTTATATTATGATGCCAAGCTTGGAGGCAAATACACGTTAAAATATTGGCCCTTTTCTAAGAGGTGTGTCCCTTGTGAGGAATTTTTAAGAGGGAATAGCTGTAAATAACTCAGTTTTTAATAAAAGTCAGGCTTTAAACTCTATTTTATCATCATCAGCATAGTATCAATACATCATACCATTATGGCTAATTCTAATCATGTCACCTATACAGGTAGGTAGCGCAACTGAGCCAAATGTAGCCCATCTCATTGGTGTTTAAACCATCTTAAACTAACACAGAGAAGTTTCCTGCTTCTCCACCCTACTGGTCAAAAGTGGAATTACAACTGTCATAAACAACCCTGCTGCAGCTGACGCTAACCGCTAGCACTAACATGAGCCAACTAAAACAAACCACAAACTAAAAAGATCCTCACTGCTGGAGCAGATCCAGAAACTACAGAGCCCGAAATCTACAATCGGCATTATATCCTCTCGATGGAATTAACTGAAGGACAATCAAAATCTGAGAAATCACATCGAGGTTGCATGCTTTCTGCTCCACAGGTAACAACATTTAATGTAATGTTTTTTTTTAAATTGGTGACAGTCACGGCGGCTGCAGTGGCATAGTGGTTGCAGAAAGAAGGTCCTGGGTTCAAATCTCAGCATGGGTCTTTCTGCATGGAGTTTTCATGTTCTTCCTGTGCAAGCTTGGGTTCTCTCCGGGTACTTCGGCTTCCTCCCTCTGCCCAAAAACATGACCGTCTCTAAACTGCCCTTAGGTGTGTGTGCTTGGTAGATTGTCCTGTGTTTCTATGTTGCCCTGCAATGGACTGGCAACCTGTCCAGGCACAGCCCTCCATGACCCTGCGTGGATAAGTGGGTAAAGAAAATGGATGACCATGTCACACCCTGTCCTGTCTTCTCCTAGGTTGTAGTCTGTGTCTCCGTTAATTGCTCCACCTGCCTCTTGTTTCCCAATCACCATAGCTCCCACTCCTCGTGTATTTAAACCCCTTCTGTTCTGTGTTCCTTGTGGTGTCATTTTTTCATTGTCCAGCGTGCGTCCCAATAAATCATTGTCAGAAGTTCTGCCTGTCTGCCTGTTTCCTCCCCGGTCTGGATCCTCACCTTTCCTCGGCTCACTTCACCGGCACGCGTGACAGAATGACACCACCCGAACCCGTTGATGGATCCAGCCGGGAGATTCTGCCTTGGGAGAACCTGCTCCAGTGGCTTACCCCGACCCACCAGCCGGCTTCTCCCTCTCCAGCCCCAGCTCTGCCTCGCCGCTGCCGGCATCGCCGACCTTCGGCCGCGGCGTTCCTCCCTGTCCTCCCGGAACCGGAGGCATGTTTGGACCGGGAGACGCTGCCAGATCGCTCCAGCTATGAGGGCACGAGGCTGGCGATCTGTTCTGCCGGAGTCGGTCCATGGCGTGGGGAGAGACGCCAGAAGCCACCGCAGCCCTGCGCTTCTGGACGGAGCTTCGAGCCCGCTTCTGCCCCTGCCCAACGCGGCTGTTCGGACACGCCCACGGCCAGACCACCAGTCCCGTCTCCTGCCGAACCGGCGCCTCCGTCGCCTGCAGAGGAAGGAGCAGCAATCGCAGCCCGGCTGATAGAGCAACGGGCGGAGCTCGGCCGGTTCCGCGAGCTCCTCAGCCGCCAGGAGTCTCACCTGGATGCTCTATCCTCCTCGTCTCAGGGCCAGAGGAGCGAGCGCGGGGTTCACCCAGTGGAGCT
This sequence comes from Nothobranchius furzeri, assembly GCF_043380555.1. NCBI lineage: Eukaryota > Metazoa > Chordata > Actinopteri > Cyprinodontiformes > Nothobranchiidae > Nothobranchius > Nothobranchius furzeri. Next base: position 43,527,350 of record NC_091747.1, on the reverse strand, counting down.
CGCCGGTCAGCGGACTGAGCTGGCCCAGCTCCGTTGGGCGCTCAGCCTCAGGGAGCTAGAGCTGGACGAGCTGACCTCCCGCCTCTCCTCCTCGCTCCAAGCTCTCCTAGCAGCGGCCCTGCTACTGACCCGGAAGCAGACAGTACCGGATCCGGTCCAAAACTCGGCGGTCCAGAAGTCGAGGGACCAGAAGCCCACTCCTCCTGGCCAGAAGCAGACGGCTCCGGTTCCGGTCCAGAGGTCGACGGTCCAAAAATCGAAGGACCAGAAGTCGACGCCCCCGGACCCGAAGCCGACAGCCCCGGACCAGAAGTCGATGGAAGTCGACGACCGTTCCTGTACTGAAGTCGACGCCCGTTCCTGTTCTGAAGTCGACGACCGTTCCTGTACTGAAGTCGACGCCCGTTCCTGTTCTGAAGTCGACGCCCGTTCCTGTTCTGAAGTCGACGTGTCCGCAGTCGTCTTCTCTGAAGTCGACGTGCCCGAAGTCGTCTCCTCTGAAGTCGACGTGCCTGAAGTCGTCTCCTCTGAAGTCGACGTGTCTGAAGGCGTAACCTCTGAGGTCTACGTGTCCGAAGGCGTCGCCTCTGAAGTCGGCTCGTCCGATGACGTCGTCTCCTCCTCTGAAGTCGACGTGTCTGAAGTTGGCTCATCTGAAGTCGACAGCTCAACTGACATCTCCTCCTGTGCGGTCGGCTCGTCTGATGACGTTGTCTCCTCCTCTGAAGTCGGCTCGTCTGATGACGTCGCCGCCCCCTCTGAAGTCGGCTCGTCTGATGACGTCGTCTCCTCCTCTGAAGTCGGCTCGTCTGATGACGTCGTCTCCTCCTCTGAAGTCGACGTGTCTGAAGTCGACTCGTCTGAAGTCGACAGCTCGTCTGACGTCGCCTCCTCTGAAGTCGGCTCGTCTGATGACGTTGTCTCCTCCTCTGAAGTCGGCTCGTCTGATGACGTCGTCTCCTCCTCTGAAGTCGGCTCGTCTGATGACGTCGTCGCCTCCTCTGAAGTCGGCTCGTCTGATGACATCGCCTCCTCTGAAGTCGGCTCGTCTGACGACGTCACCTCCCCTGAAGTCGGCTCGTCTGACGACGTCTCCTCCCCTGAAGTCGGCTCGTCTGACGACGTTGCCTCCCCTGAAGTCGGCTCATCTGATGACGTCGCCTCCCAAGTCGCCTCCCCTGAAGTCGGCTCGCCTGATGACGTCGCCTCCCAAAACGCCTCCCCTGAAGTCGGCTCGCCTGATGACGTCACCTCCCAAGTCGGCTCGTCTGAAGTCGGCTCGTCTGATGACGTCGCCTCCTCTGAGGTCGGCTCGTCTGATGACGTCGCCTCCCAAGTCGGCTCCTCTGAAGTCGGCTCGTCTGATGACGTCGCCTCGTCTGATGACGTCGCCTCCTCTGAAGTCGCCTCGTCTGAGGATGCTCTCTGCACTCCAGAGGTCGACGCTCCTTCCGGTCCAGCGTCCCCACCGTTTCCGGTTCCGATAGTGGTTCTGGAGGCCGCTCCAGCCCAGCCTGCAGAGACTTTGTCACCGGCCCAGCCTGCAGGGCTCTTCTATCATAGACGCAGGCCCCCAAGGGCCCGTCGCCTCCTCCTCTGCCGCAGGCGCCGGCCTCCAAGGGCCCTTCGCCTCCTCCTCTGCCGCAGGCGTCGGCCTCCAAGGGCCCGTCGCCTCCTCCTCTGCCGCAGGCGCCGGCCTCCAAGGGCCCGTCGCCTCCTCTTCTGCCGCAGGTGCCGGCCTCCGAGGGCCCGTCGCCTCCTCTTCTGCCGCAGGCGCCGGCCTCCAAGGGCCCGTCGCCTCCTCTTCTGCCGCAGGCGCCGGCCTCCGAGGGCCCGTCGCCTCCTCCTCTGCCGCAGGTGCCGGCCTCCAAGGGCCCGTCGCCTCCTCTTCTGCCGCAGGCGCCGGCCTCCGAGGGCCCGTCGCCTCCTCATCTGCCGCAGGCGCCGGCCTCCGAGGGCCCGTCGCCTCCTCTTCTGCCGCAGGCGCCGGCCTCCGAGGGCCCGTCGCCTCCTCTTCTGCCGCAGGCGCCGGCCTCCGAGGGCCCGTCGCCTCCTCATCTGCCGCAGGCGCCGGCCTCCAAGGGCCCGTCGCCTCCTCTTCTGCCGCAGGCGCCGGCCTCCGAGGGCCCGTCGCCTCCTCATCTGCCGCAGGCGCCGGCCTCCAAGGGCCCGTCGCCTCTTCTTCTGCCGCAGCCGCCGGCCTCCAAGGGCCTGTCGTCTCCTCTTCTGCCGCGAGCGCCGGCCTCCAAGGGCCCGTCGCCTCATCTGCCGCAGGCGTCGGCCCCTGGACTCTGCTGATCCCTGCCGCCTCTCCATCGTCCACTGGGCCCTCCCTCTGGGTCCCCCTCCCCCCGCCCTGCTCCTGGTTCCTGTCTGAGTGTCTGGGATCCGCCCTTTTTTTTGGGGGGGGGGGGGGGGGGTACTGTCACACCCTGTCCTGTCTTCTCCTAGGTTGTAGTCTGTGTCTCCGTTAATTGCTCCCACCTGCCTCTTGTTTCCCATTCACCATAGCTCCCGCTCCTCGTGTATTTAAACCCCTTCTGTTCTGTGTTCCTTGTGGTGTCATTGTTTCATTGTCCAGCGTGCGTCCCAATAAATCATTGTCAGAAGTTCTGTCTGTCTGCCTGTTTCCTCCAGGGGTCTGGATCCTCGCCTTTCCTCTGCTCACTTCACCGGCACGCGTGACAGACCGTCACAGCGGTATGGTATAAAACTAGCCTGGAATGTATGTGCCGCCCCCTAGAGGAAAGAAACACACCACCACTGTAAAGCTCCAGATTGTCATGGTGGGTGGAAGTTTCTTTACCCACATGAAAGAATCACACATGGAGATCAAGGTAAGAAAAAACACAAAATGTTTATTTAAAAAGGAAACTAAGGTAAACTAAGGGCGCTGATCCAAACGGGACGGGTGAACTTGGATTTTTAAAAGAACAGAAGAATAAACGGGATGAACACAGGAAATTGAGAACCAGGAAAAATAAACTATACAATGAAGATGGAGTAGTCTTACAGTAATGAATGTGTGGGGGGTGGGGGGCAAGTCAGGTCTGTGCAGGGGAATGTCCGGTAGTGAAGAGTAGCTGGTGGTTGCGGATGATCCAGGACAGGTGGGTGGTGGAGAGCGGACGGCCAGGGGAGCTGAGCGACGCTGGAGGTGACAACACACTTCAGGCAGGAGAGAACAGGGGCGAGGATCCAGGACAGGAACTGGGGCAGACAAGGAAGGCAGAATGAGCACAAGTCTAAAACACAACTTCAGAATAATCTGACAGGACAGGACGTGGCGTGGCGTGGCTAGAGGTACCCAACGATAGAGTATCAACCGGCGCTGAAGTGTGGCAACACCGTTCCTTAAATCCCCTGGCCCTGCTGATGGAATCAGCTGCAGCTGCGTCTCTCCGACACGCCCACCTGCAAAACACTAAGGAGGAACAAGAGCCAGCAGAGAAAATAAGCAGAACATGACACAGATGGAGTATCAGGATTAGTACTTTCATCATAAAACTGACATATCCAGTCTTATACCCGTCTGCCCTCTTGCTGAAGATCTAGGGGTGGTGAGGGCTAATTTTATTTATTTATTACTGATAAAATCACATCAAACACTTTTGGTGATTTTTATATCCATCCAGCCAGTTTTACATATTGCTCTACTTCAGCACACCTGATCTAGCTTCATAGAAGGTCTTGAAGCAGGAAAACATGGATGTTTGTGGCACTCAAGGACCAGAACTGGAAAACTAATGAAAACAGCCTTTTTTAGGCTAAAACTGCTCGTGTATTGTTGTGAAAATGCAATTACAAGAGTATTTGAGTTTATTAAAATAAACCAAATTCTAACATTCCAGTTCAGAGATTTTAATGAAAAATTAGTGTGATTTATTTATGACCAATTAAAATTTAATGTGATAAAACGTATTGGTTTAATTTAGCTTGTTTTAAAATAAAATCATTTGATTATTTTGTCAGGATTCTCATTTAATGTAAAAATTTGTGCTGATTTTTCTCTAATTCACCCAGTTTTATTCTTTGGGTCTCTTTCAGCATCTACAGTTTGTTTATTGGTCTGAGAAAACACACAGGAGGAGACGAACGTGTGGGAAGAAAGAGGTGAAATGAATGTCAGCTGCAATGTTTTATCAGCCATCTTAGTCCAAATGTCAGCCAGGCTTCTTCTCATTTTATTTACTTTTTCATCCCTGATAAAGCGACTGAGTTATCAAACTGCTGCCTGTTGCTGGTGCCATGGTGACAGGAGGGTATAAAAGAGGCGAATCAGAACCAGATAGTGTCAGGAAATGGATGTTACAGCTTCTTCTCTGCCTAGAAAGTTTTTATTTTTTATTAAAAAGTTACAGAAAAAAGGTGGTACTCGTCATGTGAGGAAGACATCAGGTGTTTTATGTTTTTATCCACCTGTCAACATCTTTGTGTCATTTATTAAATCAATCCCGTCTCAAATGTCACCTCTTCAACAACAGCTTGTTTTTGCTTGTTGCTCTTTCAAGTTTATCCTGCGGGATTTGAGAGGATTTTATGGGCCTAAAAAATGGCAGCATTCCTAAATCCTCGGAGGACCGTTTCATCAGACCAACAAAATAAAACAGATTGTTGTTAAAAATGGTTCAGACAAAACACTTTTTTTCATTCCTTTACTTTTGTTGACAATTGTTGCTGCTGTTAATGTGAACATTCCCACATAAGAACCTGTAATCACGCCTGTCAGAGGCAAAAAGGGAAGGAAATTACTTCCAAAAATGTATTTTTCTTTGTGCAACACTGACAGACAAACAGCACAGCCTGCCTCTTCCCTTCCACCTCAACCGTCAGACACCTTGAATATATATATATATATATATATATATATATATATATATATATATATATATATATATATATATATATATATATATATATATATATATATATATATATATATATATATATATATATATATAAGCACATTGTAAAAGCACAAGTTTATTGAAAAATCTCCCAATTTCTCAACATATTCTTCATACGTGTAGTTTGTTTCATGTTTTTGTACGAAATGTCAAACAAAGCAGTATGTTATTGAGCTAGGATTGAGACAATAATACATGTGACTTATACCAAGTTTTGTACCTTGTAACATGTTTTGTATCTGTAACTTGCATTTTGTAGCATGTAATTCATGTTTTGTAACACGTAACTTTCTACATCAATACTCTCAAACCACAGATCTCAGACTACAGGTACAAAACACAATTTACATGTGCAAAACCTTTTGTCCCAGTTCTAGCTTCTTGTTACGTTTCACGTAATGTGCCAAAAGTTACATGTTATGAAAACAAGAATGATATTCTACAGAATGGAAGTTATGTTACAAAATGTGAATTTTATGTAACGAAACAAAAGTTACTTGTTACAACACCAGAATGTTACAAAACAAAAGTTCTGTGTTACAAAATGTGAATGACATGCTACAAATTGAAAGTTACAATTACAAAACATGTTACAAGTTAAAAAACTTAGTACAAGTTACATGTAATATTGTCTCAATCTGAGCTCCGTAGTAATGAAATAGATTAAACATGTCTAACATAAGTGTGTGGCTATTTTGTACTACATGCCAACTAACTCTAGCTGTTTTATTCCTGCTGGTCTTGTTAAAATAAACTTTTTGACACTCTAATAACTTGAGCTTGAGCATATTTTGTTTATGCAAAATGGAACTTTGCAATTCCTTCTGTGCAAAAATGCACCAGATTCTCAAATGTCTTTGCTGTTTGCAAGACTCTTAAAGACCAAGCTCATTTGTTTGTTCAATATGAAGTTACTGTATCTGTAGATTAAATTAATGAATGAAGTCAGTCCCTGTAGGGAAATAAATCTGGTGCTCCTGTTTCAAGAAGCAGAAGTGTATATTTTCTATCGGAGACTAAGGCAGGAAATAGGGGTAGATGACCATTTTCATGTTTAGCCTGCATGTGAAACTCAAGAGTGACCAATCATATTTCAAAAATATTAAGTAAAACACAGATTCTTAGCAAACTTGGCCTTTAGGAAGGTACATTCCTCACCTCCTGAGAGCTGCTGGGATTTGGGTTTTATATAAGGAACAGATACAAAGAGCAACCTACTGCACCCACAAAGAGAGGGCAGGTGTCTCAGGAAAAGTCATATTCATCCATCTTTAGCATTCTTTCTAAAGTTTTTGAACAAATACTACTGACAAGATTGGACAAATTGATATTGTGTACTGTCAACCAATTTGGATTTAAGCCTAAACATGGCACTGACATGTGCATATATGCTTTAAAGGAGCTATCAAGTAGCTACAAAAACAAAAAATCAAATGTTTTTACGTGTTTTTAAATCCCTCCAAGGCTTTCGATCGTGTGAACCACAGAAAATTATTTTATAAACTGCGGAAAGCTGGTGTGCCCAAGTACATAGTTAAATGTTTGTCATATTGGTATTCAAACCAGACCATGCGGGTCAAGTGGGCCAACTGTGTATCTGCACCTTTTCAAGTCTGTAAAGGAGTAAGAAGCGGGAGCATTTTAGCACCGGCATTGTTTATTTTTATATGAATGATCTGTCTAAACAGTTAATTCAGTGTAGAACTGGCTGTATGGCAGGAGGTACAGTAATGAATCATCTGATGTATGCTAATGTTGAGGGTCTGCCCTCATGAGGAAATTGCTGTGCAGTAATTTTCTCCAAAGACTGTGCCAAAGAAACGCCCTGAAGCGTACAAAGAAGGCATATTTAAGCATCAGCGCCAAGAGACACTTCATTTCCCATGATGCTTTGCGCCAGGAAGCAGCATGATGACGTCAACGCCAAGGCGAGAGCACGGGTTCTGCGCATGCGCCAATCTACAACAGTCCCAGCCCCGCTGGACAGCGGAGTCTATGAAAGGACAGCGAAAAGCAAAACTTATCGTTCTTTTGTCCAGTCCAACTGGCGGTGAAGACACGCTCGCTGTTACGGCTCAGGACTCAGACGAGGCCTGGCTGGAAAGCAACGGAAACCATCTAATCAGCGCGAAGAACAAAGGGACGCCTTGGTTCACTAACGCAAGAGTTGATTATTTTTTTATTTATTTTGTTTCTCTCTCTTCTTTCCTTCCGTCTCTTCTAGACCAAAATAAGCGATCAAACCGCGGATCGTTTTAAAGTAGCTTCGGTTTCTCTTTCGTACCAAAATACGCCATCGGGAGCATTTTAAAGAGTAAGCTGTTTTGTTCAATTATTATGAATATCTTAAATAGTTGTGGTGTGGCCAGGCTGATAAACTATCAGGGATTTCATTAATGATTGATTCTCTTTTTCTTTGAGTTTGGTGGAGAGGGTTTAAACTTCTGAAGTGTTTAAGTTACTGTGAAATTTAGTTAAAGGTAGAAGCTAAACGTTTTCTTTGTCTGTAGGAGAGCTGAAAAGATAGCTCCCAGTCACATTCCTCCAGCATTACCTCACTGACTCACTTACACACACACACACACCTTCAGCCAGACAAAGGGTCAACCATTTTGGCTCAAAGCCTCCATTGTGAACATCATCTCACTCTCTCACTCTCTCTCTCACACACACACACACACACACACACACACACACACACACACACACACACACACACACACACACACACACACACACACACAAGCTAAAACACACACTTATTGGGTCAGATTGTTTTACATTATTATTTCATTGTTTAATTACTTGTTATTCAGTTAATAAATGTCATTCAGTTCAGTCTCTGTCTAAGGTGATTTGTGTGTTGGCTGAAAATCTCTGCTCCTAAGCGGATTTTACGAACTTCAGACAGACTAACCAGAGGTTTTGGATTCATTTTTCCCCATTAAAGGGGATGGTGCCCCGTAGATATCTAAGGATATCTTAATTAATTAATAAATCGGTAAATATTTCCATATTTACAGAATTTATTGAAGAATCCAAAAAGTAAGTAAAGCTTACAAATTATTCGTTTACAAATAACCCCAACACTGATGACATAGTGGTATTTAGCCCAAGTTCAGCTGGTCTGCAGGAGCTTCTTAATGTCTGCTCTGAGTTTGGTGAACAGCATGGTGTTAAATTTAATCCTGTAAAAAGTATAATCACGATCTGTTGAACTGAAGAGGACAAATGGATCAGATTTCCCGACTTCAAACTATCTGGCTCTATTGTAAGTGTCTCAAATGAAGTGAAATATCTGGGTCATGTGTTGACAGACAACCTGTCAGAAGATCAGGACATTTATCATCAGTGCCGAATGTTATATGCACAAGCTAATGTACTGTGTCGTAAATTTGGATATTGTTCTGTTAACGTCAAACTTAACTTGTTTAGAGCTTACTGTACCTCATTGTACACAGCACATTTTTGGTGGAACTATAAAACAGCCAGAATCCAGAGACTGCAGGTGGCTTGCAACAATGAATAAAGATTTATGGTAAAAAAGCCCAGATTGACTAGTTATTACGTCCCCCAGCTCTCTAGGAGAGATGAGGAGGGGAGTAATAAAAGTGGTGTGTGGATTAAATAATAACAAAGTGCAGTGTCGCTAAAAAACAAGGAATTTGTTACAAAATGAATGCTTACAAGAAATATCTATATACAAAACGCAAAGGAGCTTATCTACAAAACGAAGGGAAGAACGGAAAACACCAACCCAAAAGGGGATGGGAATAAACAACCGAGACTAAAAAGAGCGAGGGTTATCCAAAGTCAAAATCTAAAGCCGGTCTGAAGTCAAGTTACCAAATAGTCAAATCCTAAATCCAAATCCAAATTCCAAATTCCAAACACCGAGGGCACCAAAGACTAACTATTACAAATTTAACCAAGAGAGCAAACGAGGAGAAGAGACTAGCTTAAACTCCAGAAGAGTCTAAACTATCCTGTACCTTCTCACTGAATGAGGGCAAGAGGGCAGCTTTTAACAGCTGATACATGATTATGAATAGTCAGAAACACCTGTTCACCGGGAGACAGGCGAAGCAGAAGGCCGCTGAGGCCATCCTGTGGCCAAAAATGGGCGCTGCACGTAACCCCCCCCCCACCCCCACTTAAGAAAATAAATGGGGGACTTGAAAAGGCCAACATTTATTAAAACTGAGGTCTCCCGCTATCTAAACACACAAACAAACAAAAAAAAAACTAACTAAACTGACCCTGGATCTCCAAAGGCGGGCAGATTAAACACTTACAATCGTGCAGCGCTGATCCCCAGCGCTGCGGAGTGTTCCCGAGATGTCAGCTTGCGCTAACAACACTAGCCTTGCAGGAGGATCGACATCTGAAAACAAAACCTTACAAGGGAGCCTCATAATTAAAACTACGTGACGACGCGGTCGTGATGAGGTTGACAGAGCCCGTCTCGTGGCGAATCTCCAGGTTGATTTCCTGGAGCAGGAGGGCCCAACACTTCAGCCGCTGGCCAGTTCAGAGGGTCGAGCCTGAAAGAAATAGGCGTCAATAACTGGTTTTTACCCAGACAGGAAGAATTTTCCAGAGCCTATCTGATTTAGAGCTGCACGGTTGAACTTCCCAGAGAAAACAGAACAGTGGAAGACCAGGCCCGGTGTCATCCTCCCGGATGAGGACACCTCCAGCCTCTTCTTGGCTGGCGCAGCCCTCTAGCTGGAGAGGCAGGGGGAGACCTGGAGTGACTAGAATGGGAGCACAACCAATGAGGATTAGCAGAGACACAAAGCGGTTTTACATCTCCGGGCCCCATGATAAATGAATGCGAGGACTCAGCACGGTTTTCAGAGGTTGAGCCACAACAGAGATGGTTCCCTCAAACAAAACGGGACGTCAGACTTAGATCTGTTCTCTGAACATCAGCCAACGATCCACAAGAAACAGGCAAAACCACTCGAGGACCTTTAGAGGCCAGATCAGGCATTTTTACAGCTGGATCTGGTCGGGAGACATCAGTCAGCAGCGGGGGCACCGAACCACCAAGGTACTTTGAGCTTTTCTTACGCTGAACACGGGTTATGACACAAACAGGCAGTAAATCTGAGTCGGCAGAGGTCTCCGGAGGAGAGACGATCTCAGGAGGAGGCAAAACCAATCCACCAGCAGCGTCGTCTCCCAAAATCAGGTCCACTCCCTGGATCGGTAACTTTTCCAAAATGGCCACCTTTAGGTCACTAGCAATCAAAGGGCAGGAGAGGTTAATATAATGAACCTCCGCTGGAACATAGCTCATGTCAACACCCCGCAATAACACAGAAGAACCAGCCTGGCTGGTTACAGAAAACGGTAGCACATTCCGTTTAATTAGGGTCTGGGAAGCACCAGTATCTCTTAAAATTCCTACATCCCGGCCAACACGGCTTCCCAACAGAGACACCACTCCCGCAGACAAAAAGGGCTTAAAACTTGAGTGAGGGGTTTCACAGTTATCCAACCCATCCGAGACAACAGCACAAGCAGCCACGGGCTTCAGTGAAGGGGGGTTTACGCTCTTCCGGTTTTTCCGCTTGAGACGAAAACAATCCCTAATGAAATGACCTTTTTCGTGGCAGTAAAAACATTCCAGAAGGTCAGTAGAGTCAGAGGAGGAGTGAGAGGATCTCCTACGATGACCGGGGTCAGTTCTTAACTCCCAAGACCGATGAGTTAGCCTAAACTCATCTGCTAACCGTGCAGCAGCCGAAAGAGTTGAGACCTTCTGTTCGTTCAAATACAAAACGAGCTTCTCAGGCACTTGTCTTTTAAATTCCTCCACTATAATCAGCTCTTTGAGGTCAGCTAATGAGTCTACCCCTGAAGCAGAGCGCCATTTTTCAGAGGACAGATTTCTCCTGAGCATGTTCAATATACGTTTGATTAGGCAGAGGTTTTTCAAAACGAAAGCGCTGACGATAAGCCTCAGGAACGAGTTCATACGCATTTAATACGGTGACTTTTACACATTCATAATTGGAACTGTCTGTTAGAGACAGAGCCAAAATAACCTGAAGGGCCTTACCTGTGAGCCTACACTGCAAGAGCAACGACCACACTTTACGAGGCCACCCGAGAGTTACCGCAATCCTCTCGAAAGCAGACGAAAATCCTTCCACGTCAGTCTCCTGGAAGGGCGGCAGCAGGGCAACACATTTGGAGACGTCGAAGGCGGGCGGCAACGATGTGGCAGCCGAAGGAGACGCGGCATCTCGGGACAGTTCATGCTGCGATGGAGACACAGACGAGGGACGGTCTGCAGCCGTATGGTTCGAAGCAGCGAAGGCTTCCAGAAGATATAGTGCTGTACACTACACCTCTAAACTATGGAAGCACTGGTATGACTGTTTCTTGTAGGATACTGTTCTTCTTTTAACGAGTTTGTTGTTTTCTTTTTTAATGTCACCTTTGTATATTTTTCCATGTATTTTTTGGACCATGAGTCTGCAATAAAGGCTCCTACTACTTCAGAAGTCTAACATCTTTGGACTGGTAAGCATGACAACTGCAATTTGATTAAACAAGACTTCAAATTGCTCATACCTGAGGAATTAGGTGGGAGAGTTTTAGTGCACATTTAGCCCAACTTAAGACACATGTGGACATTTGAGATGTTTAATTTGTTCAACCCAAAAGTTGTTCAAAACTAATCAAAGCTTATTTGGTGAGTCTTTAACCTGTGATAGCCAAAAGCATCTGATTATCACCAAAAAAGAGCTTTGGGTTGTCATGGTAAAATTTAACATGACAGACTGGATGTGAATCACAGCCCTCTGTGTCAGAGCCTTGCCTCTTGTTGACCCAAACGGTCGCTGCCTGCCTGCTGTTTGCTCCTCTGAAACATTAAAGCTTTGCCACGCTCCACTCTCCCACCAGGTAACAAGCTAATTATTGCCGACATCTTGTGACTGACTATCTTCTAGATTATTAGTGGGTCCTGTCACAGTGCTGCACTAGCTAGCTCCACAAAGAGTCAGTTTGCCAAGATCTTCTCCCGATGTTGGATATTCAAGAAAAAAAATACTTTGCTCCGGTTTAAATGAAAAAATGAGCGGCAGAGCAGTTGGGAGGGAGGAGGTCTCGGAGTGAGGAGGTGTGGGACAGCAAACGGTGCTGTCAAATGACAGCCTTCACTGTCTCACTGCTGTTTTGGTTCTGACTTTAAAGGTTGTCGGCCCTCTGGGGTCTCCTTTGAGCATGGAGGTCTCCAAGCAATTGCCTTCCCTGTCTGCTGGAACGCGGCCTCTGCTTGCTGTCCAGCCTAAAGATGGACTTCTTTCAAAAACGCAACAGCTGCAAGAGAAAAATAACATTGCAATAAAGTCTTAGTCCTTTAAGACCTGCCATAGAACAAGTTCGCCAGAACTTATATTTACATTTTTACATTTTTTGGAGTATTTCAATTTTCTATCCATCAATACAAAAAAAGATTCACACAATCTTTTCAAACAACCACAAATTCATTTGAAGTGCTTCCATAAAATAGTTTCTGAGACACACTCATTTATATAAACTGTAACAAAAACGAAAACATAAATGATAAAAATCTGCAGGAGTCTAACATAATAATGTTGAATATTTGTAGTTAATTTTTCATTCGAATATAGTTTTCCTTTTCTCTCACTGATAATAATAACTATAATTAAGAATATTGCATGAATTTATCGTCATTGTCGTCTTCTTCCTCTGCTTATCCGGGTCCGGGTCGCGGGGGCAGCATCCCAACCACGAAGCTCCAGACCATCCTCTCCCCAGCCACCTCCACCAGCTCCTCCGGCAGGACCCCAAGGCGTTCCCGGACCAGATTGGAGATGTAATCTCTCCAACGTGTCCTGGGTCAACCCGGGGAACTCCTGCTGGCAGAACATGCCCAAAACACCTCCCCAGGGAGGCGTCCAGGAGGCATCCTGACCAGATGCCCAAACCACCTTAACTGACTCCTTTCGATCCGGAGGAGCAGCGGTTCTACTCTGAGTCCCTCCCGAATGTCCGAGCTCCTCATCCTATCTCTAAGGCTGAGCCCAGCCACCCTACGGAGGGAACTCATTAAGGCCGCTTGTATCCGCAATCTCGTTCTTTCGGTCATTACCCAAAGCTCATGACCATAGGTGAGGATTGGGACGTAGATCGACCGGTAAATCGAGAGCCTGGCTTTCTGGCTCAGCTCCCTCTTCACCACAACAGATCGGCTCAGCGTCCGCATCACTGCAGACGCTGAACCAATATGCCTGTCGATCTCCCGATCCCTCCTACCCTCACTCGTGAACAAGACCCCAAGATACTTAAACTCCTCCACTTGAGGTAGGACCTCTCTCCTGACCCGGAGTTGGCAAGCCACCCTTTTCCGGTCGAGAACCATGGTCTCAAATTTGGAGGTGCTTATCCTCATCCCAGTCGCTTCACACTCGGCCGTGAACCTACCCAGCTAGAGCTGAAGGTCAGAGCTGGATGAAGCTAGGAGGACCACATCATCCGCAAAATGCAGAGACAAGATTCTCCTGCCACCAAACTCGACACATTCCACACCACGGCTGCACCTAGAAATTCTGTCCATAAAGGTAATGAACAGAACCGGTGACAAAGGGCAGCCTTGGCAGAGTCCAACCCTCACCGGGAACAAGCCCGACTTTCTACCGGCTATGCAGACCAAACTCACACTCCTCTGGTAAAGGGACTGAATGGCCCTTAACAGAAAGCCACCCACCCCATACTCCTGGAGCGTCCCCCACAGGGTGCCCCTGGGGATACGGTCATAAGCCTTCTCCAAATCCACAAAGCACATGTGGATTGGTTGGGCAAACTCCCATGCCCCCTCCATCACCCTTGCAAGGGTATAGAGCTGGTCCACAGTTCCACAGCCAGGATGAAAACCACATTGCTCCTCCTCAATCTGAGATTCAACTATAGATCGGAACCTCCTCTCCAGTACCTTGGAGTAGACCATTCCAGGGAAACTGAGGAGTGTGATACCCCTATAGTTGGAACACACCCTCAGGTTACCCTTCTTAAAGATGGGGACCACCACCCCGGTCTGCCACTCCACAGGAACTGCCCCAGATGACCACGCAATGTTGCAGAGACGTGTCAACCATGACAGCCCTACAACATCTATAGCCTTGAGATACCCAGGACAAATCTCATCCACCCCCGGTGCTCTGCCGCCGTGTAGTTGTTTGACTACCTCAGCAACTTCTGCCCCTGAGATTGGACAGTCCATCCCCAGGTTTCCCGGCTCTGGTTCCTTCTCGGAATGCACGTAGGTGTGATTGAGGAGCTCCTCAAAGTATTCCTTCCACCGTCCGACTATAGCCCCAGTTGACATCAGCAGCTCCCCATCCCCACTGTAAACAGTGTGAGCAAGTTGCTGCCTTCCTCTCCTGAGGCGCCGGACAGTTTGCCAGAACCTCTTTGGAGCCAATCGATAGTCTTTCTCCATGGCCTCACCAAACTCCTCCCACGCCCGAGATTTTGCCTCAGCAACTGCCACTGCTGCACCCCGCTTGGCTATCCGATACCTGTCTGCTGCCTCCGGAGACCCACAGACCATCCACGCCCTGTAGGCCTCCTTCTTCAGCCTGACGGCTCCCCGAACCTCTGGTGTCCATCAGCGGGTACGGGGGTTGCCACCACGACTGGCACCGGCCACCTTGCGACCACAGCTAGCAACAGCAGCCTCAACAATCGCAGAGTGGAACAAGGCCCACTCGGAGTCAATGTCCCCCACTGCTCTTGGGACCCGGTCAAAGCTCTGCCGGAGGTGGGAGTTGAAGATCGTCTTGACAGGTTCTTCTGCCAGGCGTTCCCAGCAGACCCTCACTATGTTTGTTATGGCCAAACTGCGGCTTGCACAGAAGTCCAATAACGAAACACCACTCGAGTTCAGATCCGGTTGGCCGTTCTTCTCAATCACACCCCTCCAGCTCATGCTGTCATTGCCCACGTGAGTATTGAAGTCCCCCAACAGGACAATGGAGTCCCCTGAGGGAGCACTATCTAGCACTCGTCCCAGGGACTCCAAAAAGGGTGGGTACTCTGAACTGATATTTGGCCCATGTATCCGGTTCGGGCTGGGCCCGGCCGGGCCCCATGGGCGAAAGCCTGGTCACCAGGCTCTCACTCACGGGCCCCAACCCCAGGTCTGGCTCCAGGGTGGGAGCCCGGTAACCCTCCGGGCCGAGTACTCCGACTCTTTGATTGTATATCCATGAAAGATCATCTGAACCGTTCTTTGTCTCACCCTTCACCTAAGACCAATTTGTCATGGGACACAAAGTGCCCCAGACAACATAGCTCCTAGGATCATTAGGGCATTCAAACTCCTCCACCACTATAAGGTGACAGTTCAAGGAGGAGTGCATGAATTTATATGTGAGGAAACTGATAGTGAAACTTAAACATCCTCCGGTGCTGTAATGGCGCCAACTGCTTCGAGGAGGGAAGATGTTTCATTTGGCGGGTCCGTGAGTCATCAGAACGTTCATAGTGGTGTGTGTGTGTGTGTGTGTGTCTCGGAAGTTTGTAGTGGGTGGGTGATGTGTGTAGGATGGGTTTGTCTAAACGTATTATTGTGAAAAACCAAAAAAAAAAAAAATGAAGTAAAAATATAAAAAAGCGTTTAGAAAATGTTTAAAATATATTTAAAATGAATAAAAATAGGCAATTGGTATTTAAAAGAAAAAATGTTAAGAAAGAGAGAGAGTGAATAGGTAAGAGGGAAATTAGTGGATCCGGAGGAAGGTGGAATAGGTGAGGAGAGCAGAATAAAGAGAGGGGTTGAAGAAGGTCATACAAAAGCCAGCTTGAACAAGTGAGTATTGAACAAGTGAGTGGAACACAGAGGTCTCCCGAGAGCTCCACAAGCCGGCAGCCGCACAGCAGACAAGTGCAGCTGGGATCTGAGATGCGCAGAGCTGCCGCTGGAGAGAACTGGGTGGAAAGGTTTCCATCCCAGAGCTCCACAAGCCGTCAGCCCGCGCGCAGCAAACAGAAGCCGCGATCAGACAGAGATGCGGGGAGGGGAGAACCGGGTGGAAAACATCGGTTTCCATCCAGAGCTCCACAAGCCGGCAGCCCGCACAGCAGACAGGAGCTGCGGCGATCAGAGATGCGCCAAGCTGTGGGGAGGGGAGAACTGGGTGGAAAACATCGGTCTCCCAAGAGCTCCACAAGCCGATAGTCGGAACCCAGCTCCACCAACATGTTGTATTTCAACCCATTTTCTAAAGTGCAGCATTATGTTAAATGCACTGGGTTTTACCCTATTACATTTAAATTTCATGGTTAAACAGCACATGTTATAATCTAAGCTCAGCTCGGCAGTGACCTAAAATACATAAATATAATTTTACTTACCGAAAAAAATGAAGTGGAGACTCCTTGGACGCTCTATTAATGCAATTAATGCCACAGCAAGTCATTTTGTCCAACAATTGCACAAAAAGTATCCAAAAAAGAATACACAAACAGCACAACTAATGGTCTAAGTTGAGAGACTGAAAATCCCGGAACAGTTTTCAGGCGAGGCCGAGGCTCTACTGAGGCCTTTCCCCGGAGCTAGCTCTGCGGTCACGTGGGTCTGATGCTCATTAATTATACAGAATTTTAGGCTTTTAATACACTTAAACAGAAGAGTGAGAAAAAAATTCACCCCCCTCAGAGTTCTCATGGATGTAAACTAGATCATTTAAACCAAAAACATGTTTTGGTACCAGGCTGTAAACATGTTTATTTCTGCTGTGAAATTGGTATTTTTAACATGGGAGTCAATGAGGATTTGCTCACTTCTGACACCAGCCCCCAGCGGATGAGGGTAGAACTGCAATTTATTTCACTTCCGCAATGGCTTCAATTTCTGTCCCACATTGTGGCGGCTTGGTTGTAGCTCATCATCATCAGAGTGTGAATGTGTGCGTGCATGGATGAATGACTGCTTATGTTGTGAAGTTCCTTGGGGGGTTTAGAATCCGAGAAGGCGCTATATCAAACACAGACCATTTACCATACTTAATGTTTTATTATCAGCTCAGCTTCAGAGATCTGTTAGAGGAAAGCTGCTGCTTCTCCTCAAAAACAGTCATCCGAGGTTTGCGACATCCGATGAGGATCCCTTTTCCAGAAGTAAACCCCAGTGTTCTGTAGGGATTAGTTATCAGTTTTTAATGCTTTACTCAAAGTGTGTCACATTTTAAAATCCTTTTCTAACCAAAACAAAACAGGTTTTCATTTCAGTTTGTGAGTAAAAACGACAATAAGCTGCATCCATGTGCATCAGGGCATTGTTCCAAGGAACTCCTAATCAAATCTGTCAAATTAAACCGTATCTTCATCTCCAGTAATAAATCATGCCGAAACAAACCTAAAATGCATAATTTTAATATAAACTCACATTTACATGACTAGCTTAATCAAATATGTAAAACAAAAAAATGCAGATCTGATTGGTGCTTAATCTGATGCAGCGGCTGATTTTTTCTGCATTACTCAACCCGTGATGCATAACAATGTAGAATCCTCTCATTCATAAATATCCTTTTCCTCTGATAAAAAAAAAAGCTAATTATATTATTTTAGATGAACCTTAAGCCATTTGGCACATCATACAAACACAATCAGCAGCTTTGGTCCAGAAATCTAACGTTTATAGGATTTTCTCCAAGCCAATTAAATATTTTTTAAGTCTGGAGGAGCTTTACGAGTGAAAACCTGCTCAAGGTTTGTGTGAAAATGAGGGCAAAGGTCATCTCCTCTGATTTGTTCTGCCGGGTCACCGGGGTTGTGTTTACCTCGTCAGAGATCAAGGGTGTCACTGCAAGGACATGGTAACGACACAGCGTCAGGACAGCTAATCCAATTAAGTGTGTCCGTGTGAAGAGCTTCAACCCAAATGGCGCTGAATCATGTGGTCTCGGTCCAAAACGCTCATCAAACGAGCGTCATAATTATTCTGCACCAGGAAGAGAAGTAATAACTTTCTCCTGTTATTAATGACCTGTGCCCAGGCTTATTTATGAAAGGATGCTTGTGTGTATGAGGCAGAAGATGAAGGGGAGCAAATATGAAGATGTTCTTCTGTAATATTCTGATTCCAGCTTAATTAAAAGTTTTGTGAAGTCCAAATAAATAGATTGCCTCGTTACACTTCCTCTCATGTACATAAAAGCTATTTGATTTCAATTTTCAATGCTAACTTCTATAATTTACAACAAATATTACTTTCTTGAAGTTTCCTTTTGGTGTGGGCCAACTTGAACATCAAAATGTCAGCTTCTGCAATAGCTCGCATGGCCACGGAAGCTGATTTTTGGAGGCTGGGATGCTTTCATTAATGAAAGCGGTGACCTTCCTTGGAGCGTCAATTAGTGAAGGAGAAAAATATTGAAAATGAAAGTACTCATGTAAGCTTAAAGGTCCTTCGGTGCACCTGTTTCATGAACTAGAAGTGAGACATATCATAGTTGAGCTTCAGACGGCAGGGTTTAGTCTGATTTCCCAACACGCTCTCACACCCCAGCGTCTGTTTCCGACTGCCGCAGTAAAACAAAGATTTCACCGAATTCTGACCTTTACCCTCTCCCCTCACCCCCATTCTAACCTTGTAACCCGCTTGCATTTTTTAAACTTTGTTTCTAGTTGTAATGTCCCACTCCTACACGGTTAACGGGAAGTTTGGAACGAGCAACGGGGTTGAGGTTACGATGGGGGTGAGGGGATGGTTAAATAACAAGAGGTTAGAGACAAATGTTGGAGAAATATGCGTTTTACCATGGCTGTCAGAAACCAACGCTCCGGCAAAGCACATCGGAAACAAACGCTTGGTCACACAGCGTCATTTGTCAATGCTTCGGGTGCGAGAATGTGTTGTATTTCCTGACATGTGGACATCTCGCCCCTGATTGGCTAACAGCAATGCAACTCTACCACTGACTCTGTTTGCTCTGCCATTTGGATGGTTCAACTCCACAGATTGCTCAAGCCTGGAGGAGTTCTGATAACACTTTAAAAAGTTATAGAAGGAAACAAGCACTTTATCGCCTTCAATACTCATTCTTCTTTCAGAGAAAACAATTTTAGCAACAATTTTTTTGAGGATCTTTCTATAATTTGTGAAGATGGTTGGTTTTAAAAGGACAAAATTCCAATTCTGCCCAGATTTACTGGCATACTCAGCTCACTTGTGTTTTATACCATCTACAGTCCGAAACCCTGGGTCAAAACCAGATAATCACTTTATTAGTACCATTTAATAGCACTAAATTAAATATTTAAAATTATTTTTCTTACAGCCTTGAATATCATGAGAAACAAGTTGAATTTCTTTATTTTCAATGCCTCCTTTTAAAGTGCCATTTTTTTGGTTGATTGTTCTTCTCGTGTTGCTGTGTTACACCAACTGTCAACCTAAAATTGTATTTTAGTGTTTAGAAAACACAGTTCAGGACTTAATATGGCCTTGCTGCCTTTAAGTAGGCCGGAAGACTGTATCTGTGTGCGATTCCCGGTGGAAAAATAAACGTGCAGTCATTTTTAATTTAAATTTAGAGCCGTCCTGCGAAGATGATGGTTCTCGCAGGACTTGTAGAGATCAGGGATTCACTTGGTCTCTATTAAATGGTCACTTTAACATCCCAGTGGATACGCTGATTATTGACCTGCGTGGCTTTAGATATTGCTGTAACAAATCCTCACACGGAGGCTGCGCTCCAGAAATGAACTGCTGATTCAGACGATGCAGAGCTGTAAAGTCAGTGAACGAGGCCAGTTTGTCAATACTTATTGAGCTGCAGCTTCGCTGGATACAAAACGTAGCTGGGTCGGTTAGGAACAGGATGCTAATTAAGCTGCTCCTAAATCATTAAAAGATGTGCAGTGTTTAGTGCATCCAGATTAATGGGACCAGTGCACAATTACTCACTAAAACAATCATGCAAGTCATTGCAAAGCAAAGACTCATGGGAATATCCTGACTTCCTGTTCCCACTATCCATGCTGCAATGCTAACGCCAACTTGCACTTGTGTTATGTATGTTTATACAGAAACAAGTGGAAATGAATGTGGAGACTTGAGTGGTGGGGCTGCGTACCCATACCAACCACTACACCATGATGTTGGAGGTGCAAACACATCGATTGAAATGAACTTCTGAAAATAGAAAATTCCCTGAAATTTTACAGAAGAGGATTAGGGTCACTGAAAAAAGTTCTCTTTCAGAGTTCTTATGGTATTCACAGAATTCTAATCAGGTTTCTGACTTTTTTCTTGGATTCACATCAAATCTCTTTTCTACTATAAGAAATCAGTTGACATTTTTAAAAAACACACCCTTTCTTAAAATCTGTTATTAAGTTTTAAAGAGATGTTGTGTATTTTTACCTTAACCTCGGAAATATTCATCAAAAGGTTGTTGAAAATGAATAAAATGCTGTCCAGTTGTTGAAAAATCTTGGCAGCTTCGTAACATACACTTTGAAACCCCGTTCAAAATTATTTTGTGAATGTCACATCAGAAAACTATCATCGGCGTTGCATTTTCTTGATGGAATTAACTCAAGGACCATCAAAGTCTGAGGAGTCACGTAGAGGTTGAAAGCTTTCTTCGCCACAGGTAATAAAATAAAAATCGGGTCTAGAATACATGGGGCACCAGTCTAAGTCTCTGGGGGACATCATAGCAGATGCCATGTTTCACGTGAACCGACTCGGAGTTCTGCACCTGCCGATGACATCCCACCAGATGACTGGCTGTATGTACAACAGATGTAAGTTACGTTATCACGTTCATAAAGGTTATGTTAACACGTTGACACAGAACATTTTGATTGGTCTGGACAAATTAGCATTTTTTGTTGTATTAAAAAACATTTTTGGGAAAATATGTTTATAGGAAATAAGAAAATGTAACATAAAAGCTAAAATATCAATTGATAGATGGAGACACTCAGCAGCTCTGATTATATAGGGCAAAATTTAAAAAAATATTATTGAAATGTGTCTCTCCGATGTCCGTGAGAGCGGGGGGGGTTTAGCATTTTAGCGATGTCCGTTACAGAGGTGATTAGGGTTGTGCAGCTGTGCTCCACCGATTAGTGGTGGCAGCAGTGGTGGTGGGGGTTGTTACTGGAAGACAAGATGAACAGTTCTCTAGAAGGACTTGGCTCTCATCATACACTTTGAAACCCCGTTCAAAATTATTTTGTGAATGTCGCATCAGAAAACTATCATCGGCATTGCATTTTCTTGATGGAATTAACTCAAGGACCATCAAAGTCTGAGGAGTCACGCAGAGGTTGAAAGCTTTCTTTGCCACAGGTAATATTTAACTAGCAACAGTCATGGCGATATGGTGTAAAACTACCCTGAAATGTCTGCATTGCCTCCTAGCACCAGGAAAATACACCCTGCCACTTTAAATTAAGAAAAAAACTTTGGCTAAAATGTCTGGAGAGTTTTTAGGGAATATTTATATTAGCAGAAAATTATTTAAAAAAAACATAAATAGTTCTAAAAAAAGGCCACAGCTGGCATTAGAACTGGTGACCTTACTATGAGGCACCAGGGCAACCAGCTGCACAACCATTAGCCTAACTAAATGATTCAATTTAAAAGTGAGGTTCTCCCATTTCTCCAAACGTTAGGAGTATTTAACAAGCCTGAGTGTGCCTCTTCAGCCAGTGGGGATTTAAATAATGACCCTGTGGACTTTGTTTGAGCTCTGAGATTTTGCTTTCCAACGAGGCCACAGTAGCCCGATTTGCTTTTCTGCAGCAGCTCAAACGAACAACTGAACTAATCAAGTGAATCTACAAGGCAGTCCAGGCTGATTATCAGGGGGTTAACTAGATGTGAGGAGTTTAAGTGGGCAGAAAGAGCCAAACTAAAGGAGCTGTGGCTGCTATTGTGGGCTTAGGTATTAGGAAGTAAAAGTCAGCATATCTCAGCTTCAGACTTTGCTGAGTGGATTTTGGTATTGCTTCAAAAAATCCCCACTTCCATGCCCAAAATACTGAAGAGATTCATGCACTTTTAGGGAGTTTAGTAAGAAACAAGATTTAAGAAAAGCAGGTTAAGATGGGACAGTTTTTGTAGAAGTACACAATGCTGTTCATTCGTTAGACTCCAATTACAGATTACCCAGGTATTCACAAAGGACATAGATGGGTACATTTAACTGGTGCTCTTCTATAGGATGACGTTTGAGAACAAATCTAACAATAATGCTAAAATAAAGATGGATCTTAATTCAGGTCAACTTATTTTGAGTTATACAAATTTTAGGTCCCGCATCCAGAGTGTGCACACTCCAAAAATGCCACCTATGAACAAGATATTTTGGCATTTCGTACGTTTTGTACAACAGCTTGTTTCCAGTGTTTTGTGTCCGTACGCTACCTCATGTTTACAGAACATGGTCATTCTGCAGACACTTTTCAGTGTCACGAGTCCTGCCGTTTGGGAGTGAAGACATTTTGTGAAGCACCAAAGGACTTTTAAGTTTTCCATCTGCCATTTAGCCATTGCAGTCTCTCAACACACTGCAGACTGTGAAAGTCTCTAAACAGCTGGTGACATTCAGCACACATTTTTTCCTTCTCTGAAAAGCTTATTCAGACATTTTTTCTGCAAAAAGATAATAGAAGGCTTGAAAACAGAATGGGATATTTAATGTTGAGAAAACATATCACAAAGCATTTAAACACCAAAATAGGTCAGTGAGTAAAGTAGTAAATGACCTGTATTTGTACAGCACCTGAGGGTTCTACAACCCCCAAGGTGCTTCACAACACAATCAGTCATCCACCCATTCACTCGCTGATGGTGATGAGCTACGATGTAGCCAGAGCTGCCCTGTTTAGGTTTTAACTCTGCTTCAACACAACTGATTTTAATCAGCAGGTGATTAACAGGCTTCTGCAGAGCCTGATGAGATACTGCATAGATGATTCAACCACTGAATATGTTGGACCAGAGAAATCACTAAAACGTGCTGAATACCAGCCTTCAAGGCCTGGAATTGACTAGCCCTGATGTAGAGCATTGAAAGTAATAGTCAGGATTCTAAAATGAACTTTAAGGTTAATGGGTAACCAGTGCAGAGACGGTACAATAGGAGTGATGTGTGCTCTTCTATTTGCTCTGGTTAGGAATCTCGCTGTAAATTTCTCGACCAACTGAAGTTGGTCAAGGGCTTTTTGTTAAAATATGTGAAAAGTGTGTTACAGTAATCTTGACAGGAGGAGATAAAGGCATGGATAACCATTTCAAGTTCATGTTTTGACACCGACCTTCGCAGTTTGAAGATAATTCTTATGTGATAAAAACAGTTTTGGACCAGTGTTTTTGAGTTGCCTTCAAGAGCGATTGGTCAGCAACAACACCCAAATTCTTCGAGTTCGATTTGACGGCAGAAGAGAAATGACCAAGTTGTTGACTACTCAGAGGAACTATGGAGGGCACTGATAAGACATTCAGTCTCTTCAGAGTTTAACTAAAGGAAGGAAAATAAGGCCTTTTTACATAACATGTGTAGTAATGAGATTTCTTAGAAATTCACAGCCATATCAGGTAGTTCTGACTGGTATTTATCTAGATCGGGGAAACACTGCCCAGAGACAACCTTGTTCTCATACAGAAGGAAGCCAGCTGCTTGATCTTGTTCAACAGCAAAACCCATGGTCCCAAAAGCCACTGTCTCTCATTCACTTATGTTTTTAGCACATTTAATGGTTTAATATAAAACATGAATACCATAATGACATCTAGTGTGTGGAGGTTGTACTTGCAACAATAGAACAAGGTTTCCTACTGTCGGGATATCAGATTCACTGCCGATACATGAAGTGAGCAGCCAGCACCATGTCCAGTGACGAATCATTCAGGGTAAGGACTCATTTCTACTAATGAGTTTATTTTACAACAATATTTAACATTAGAACATTTTCTGGGCTCAGAAGAAGCTGCTTGACTTCCCAAGTCCACCATTTTCCACAGTGCCAGGCTCACTGTTCACCGTTTTTGGCAACCCACAATGGAGCCCTGTCTTGGCTGGTAAGCAGAAACCCAGTGTCTTGCTTGTCAAAATAAATATTTGACCATTTTTTTATTACAATGTAGGTTTTTAAGGAAACACTGTGCCTTCATTCTGCAAACCTCTAAACACCCCATGTTAACACATTCTCAAATGCGAAGCATCGAAAAATGATGATGGGTGACCGGGCGTTTGTTTCCAGCACGTTGGGACTCCCAACACGTTGGGAGGCGACAGGGTGTGCCAGAGCGTTGGTTTCCGATGCTTGCGGTTGTAACGTCCAGAAATGGTCAAGTTTCATCTACATATTGACCTACACAACGTTTGGTCATCTACAGACCTAATTCCACTATCTGAGTGGAGTTTCTATTCTGTCTTCTAAAGCCCAGAAGATTCTGCAGCCCTTGTTGACATTTCAGGGGGAACAAGATGTCAGCCTATGCTCCCAAACAAAGCCTTCTTTTTATAAGACAGCAGGATTGCACACTCCCATGAAAGAAGAACTTTTACAACTCATAAGTTAAATAAGCAGTAAATAATCAAATGGTTGAATGAACAATATTGGCTGAAGAATAATAATAATGTTTTGATTAATCTGTGCTTAAATTACTGTGGTTGAAATGAATTTTATTATTACAATGAAACATTTTGATGTTATGATCAGTAAAGTTAGATTTAACAAGTGAATCATTATCTAAACTCTTACACAATGTTCATAAGATATACATTAAAGCCAACATCAATGCACATAGATATTTTCTTACCCACAAATCAGAGCATCCTGCATCTGAGAAGGCGTGATGTTCTGAGGGTTGTTTGTTGACACCTCTTAACATGGCACATTCCGACTGGCTAAGTAAATCATAATTTGAGAATATTTAAACAGGATCACTTGCGGAGTGATTCAGCATTCAGTTAGTTTTGAGCAGAACTCCGGACTGGCCACCGGGGGAAACTCTCTCTAACCACCGCATCTCTTGACAAGCTTTTCGACAAGCTAAAATCTGCCTGCAGTGACACAGCAACTTGTTCCTTCAGCTATTCAGAAACAGCTGTTCTAGACGCAAACTAGTTCCAACCTGTTGTGCCTGGTGACATCTCTGGACTGGAGTGTCGGTGCTGCGGTTAATCTACTGAACCTCGGTGCCCAGAGGTCAGGAACATCCAACATTTCTGACCTCCGGATCCGCGAAGAGGGTCTCCAAAAGGGTGAGGTAGACACAGCGTGAATTGCGTCTGATGTGGTTTTGATAAGAATCAACTTTCTAGTTTAATGCAGACCAGATTCTTTTCACACTCAGCACTCCGCTTCTTCAGATAAGAGGGCTCTGAAAACATAACGTCCACACATCATCGCACCTCACATTCCATCCACTTTAATTCATTCATCACATAAAGTGTTCCTAGCTGTCATGTTTTTAATTGTTTAGAAAATAAATTTCTTACTTTTTATAAACTTGGCGGTCTTCTTGAATTAATATGAAGTGTGTTTGATCACTAAAAAGGCAAATAATTCTAGAATATTCTGATTAAACATCCAAAGACCAAGCAGGTTGATATTCTAAATTTATATATAATATCACATCTTATTGGTCATAAGCAAAGGTTATATATTAAGATTAAAAGCAACAATATTTACCCCCCAACACGGTAAAACACACATTTCACCGACATTTATCCTCTAAGCTCTTGTTATTTAACCTTCCCTTCAGCTCCATCCTAACCACAACCCACTTGCTCATTCTAAACTTCCCATTAACCTTGTTGAAGAGGGGCGTTATGACTAGAAACAATGTTTTGCATGCACAAGAGGGTTAAGGATAGGATGGAGATGAGGGAAAGGTTAAATAACAAGAGGGTAAAGGTCAGAATTATGTGAAATCTTCGTTTTACCGCCGCAGTCGGAAAATAATGCTCTAGCACAGCGCGTTGGCTCCCAACGTGCCGGAAAGAAACGTTTGGTCACCCATCGTCTTTTTTCGATGCTTCGGGTGTGAGAATGTGTTGCCCATAGAGGGGTTATTAAAAAAATTATATATATATATATATATATATATATATAAACTTTATTAAACTGTTCCATATTCAACCTTTATGTTATTTGCATACATTTTGTTTATGTGCAATTTCCAAATGACAAAAAATTCCAGTTTTTATACAATTTCTTTTTAGTATGTGTTTAATTTTATTTTTACTTTATTTGTAGGTTTTGTGGTTGATTGAAGTATTTTGTATTTCGTTGAAACCTTCCGAGCCACCGTACCTGAGAATTACAAGGAATTTAACACACTGAGGACATGGCAATTTAGTCACATCACAGGAGTAAGCATAAACACAAAATATGTTGGTTTAACAAAAATCAAGGTTGAGTTCAGGATACAGGAAACCTCAGCTCAACTCAACAACAAAAATCCACAATCCATAATTGTGGTCATTCCCATGAATGAAAAAGTTAAAAGACTTAACAGGATGCGGCGGGAGTTGGTGGTCAAGAATCGAAAGGTTCAGTGTCTTGAAATTGGAAAGTTTGTAGAGAGCTGTCGTGGGCAAGGCAGGAAAAATACAGGGAAATAAACGTGGTCGGAAACTTAGAATCAATAAAACAAGAGTGTGAAAGTAATGCTGGATCTTAAACTTAAGATAAAAACAGCAGATCGTGACAGAGATGTGGACACACCTACAGTTGTTGTCAGGCAGAATTTGATCAAGGGGGTCACACAACATCCCTTTGAGGGCCACAAATATCCCACAAGCTGCATTTTAACCCCCCCCCCCCCATACATACTTCAAGAGCTTTATAATAACCACGTCAATGGTAAAAATGGAAGATGAGTATCCTTAAAAAAAATGGCAGTAATCCCCTCTGAAACTGACTCCGCTATGATTAGCCATTAGCTCATGAATCCAGTCTGAACCAACGTCTATTCCTCCACGATGAGATTGTTCAGAGATCTCTAAGGGTATTAATCATAACCTTTCAACAGAATTGTTTCCTCAAATATATCAAGCAAAATGTGTTTAACTTTGTGTCCCAGAGGATTTGTGGGAATCCTTTTAATTTTTTAGCTGTTTAATTGTGTCACGCGCTTCTGAAGATCCAAGGTAATGCTCAGACTCGACAAATTAGTTTAAAGAGAGTTTATTTTCAATAGGTAGGGAAGTGCTTTCCCCGGCAGCTTAATCTAGCTGAGATAAGTGAGCGAACTAGATAAGTAAAATAAGTAAACCTTCAGGGAATAAGGCACCCAGGAGGTGAGAAAGTAACAGATTACTTGGGAGCACTCTGAGCTAAAATAAAATCAGGCCGACAATAAGACCGGGCAAAGCTAAACAATCTGGTGAAGGTGAAGAAATGATGTTAACGCCACATATAAGTCACCATGATTGACTGTTCAAACCTAATTTCAAAATTCAATAAATGAATCCCAAAACTTCTTTCCACCATGCTGTGCTTGCCATCATATACAAATTGGATGCTTGTACACAGCTTGATGTGTGATTACCAGCAGACATGGGAGATTGCAGCAATCAAACACCTCGAGGAGACTCGTTATAGCTGAAATGCCGGTCGACCGTTTTGGTCCATGCACCAGCCAGCCCCGGTGAACCGCTCACTCCTGCATCAACAATAGGGTCTCCATGTCGGGCAAGCTCACAGGGGTGAAGTATCAAACCCAGCAAAGTCAAATTTTCTCTGCTTATTAAATCATCCACCTGGTAATCAGCAGTGGGGCACTGAAAACAACAATCCTGCTGATGCTGTGAAGTAGAGGATGTCAGTGGAATACTATGGAAAATGGAAAAGTATTTCCTCCGAGCGAAAAAACAAAGCACTTTCAGCTCTGATGAGGAATAAGCACAGAATCACAAGTCGAACCAATCCTTCAGATCTATTGAAAAATTCTGGAAGTTTTTATGAAAGCTACCTAAACCCTTTATAGGGAAGTAGTTAAAAATAAAAAAAAATCCACCCCAGGGTGTTCGTGTGGTATAAATACACTCAACAAAAATATAAACGCCGATTTTTCATGAAATGGACTTAAAGATCTAAAATTCATTCCTGATACACAATATTACCATTTCTCTCAAACATTGTTCACAAATCAGTCTAAATGTGTGATAGTGAGCACCTGTGATTTGCTGAGATAATCCATCCCACCTCACAGGTGTGCCACATCAAGATGCTGATCTGACATCATGAGTAGTGCACAGGTGTACCTTATACTGCCCACAATAACACCCCGGACAGAGAGCCAGTCCATCACAGGGCAACACAGAGACACACAGGACAAACAATCATGCACACACACACTCACACCTAAAGAAAATTTAGACAGACCAATTAACCTAACAGTCATGTTTTTGGACTGTGGGAGGAAGCCAGAGTACCCGGAGAGAACCCACGCATGCAAAGGGAGAACATGCAAACTCCATGCAGAAAGATCCCAGGCTGGGAAGCGAACCCAGGACCTTCTTGTTGCAAGGCAACAGCTCTAACCACTGCACCACTGCAATATATATATATATATATATATATATATGGAGAGAGAGAGAGAGAGAGAGAGAGAGAGAGAGAGAATACAAAGTGATCAAATATGGACAGGAAGTAGCTGTAGCAGGAAGTGACTGTAGCGGAATGCAGCTGTAGAAGGAGCTGCGGGGCAGCAGTAGCTCAACAGGTTGAGCAGGTTGTCCAGTAATCAGAAGGTTGCAGGTTTGATCCAGGCTCCGGACGGAGAATTCTGCTGTTGTGTCCTTGGGCAAGACACTTAACCCACCTTGCCTGCTGGTGGTGGTCGGAGGGACCGGTGGCACCTGTGCTCGGCAGCCTCGCCTCTGTCAGTGCGCCCCAGGGCAGCTGTGGCTACATTGTAGCCCATCACCATCAGTGTGTGAATGTGTGTGTGAATGGATGAATGATACACTGTAGTTTAAAGTGCTTTGGAGTCTTTACTCTGAGAGGTACTATACAAGTAAGGATCATTTATCATTTAGAAGGAAGTATTTGTGGCAGGAAGTAACTGTATTTTTTTAACTTTAACAAAGGGCAAGTGTACATCAAGAGAACACAAGAAGTATACATACAGAAGAATACTTTTAACAGAACATTCAGCCAGGGGGAATTAATCATGCAAATATATGTAAAAGTCTACAAGCATCAATTGTTTTGAGAACCTTTTTGTTAACAGATTAATTAATTAGATTTATATATAGTTCTACATCTTTAGGAAAATACGGAAAATATGGCATCTTATTAGCAAATTTACATTTATGAATATGGAATTTAGCCAAGAGAAGTAACACGTTTATTACAAAAAAAGACTTATCATACTTTTTGGGGGGACTAAAAAAACAGAGTAACACATTTTGCCACCTTAAAGAGAAATCCTTAAAAATATGCTGAATCATAAACCTGCTGAACTCCTTCCAAAACCTTTGTGTGAAAGACCAGTGCCAAAACATATGAGTAACAGTTTCTGGATGGCCTCCACAAAAACTGCAGTTAACATTAATATATCTTTTAAACATCACCATGTAGTGCTTTGCAGGGTAGATTTTATGAAGGATTTTAAATGACACTTCTTTTACTTTATTTATTAACAAATATTTGTGGGGAATCATCCATACTGCCTTCCAGTTGATATCCGGAACATAGCGATTCCAGTACGATATGACATATGGGTGCGAAACAATTCCTTTTTGAAACAGACTGCGAATTTGTTTATTGCTGTTACCACGTCCTTGTAAAAAGCAGACTTTCCCCACTGCTGACTCAGTTGGACCTGGTAGTGTAAATTGAGAAGGTGGTAAATTATTACACTTTTTAAACAGCATTAAAATTCCTGAGCCTTCACCACCATTGAGAATTCCTGGGGACTGACAGGAAAGCTATATATTGAGAAGAAATCGTTGTAGCTGAGCAGCTGTCCACACTTATTAAGTAGTTGTGCTACCAGCAGGATCCCACATGGAAGTAACTGTAACAGGGTGCAGCTGGAAATAACTGTAGCAGGATGCAGCTGTAGCAGGAAGTAACTGTAGCGGGATGCAGCTGTAGCAGGAAGTAACTGTAGCAGGGTGCAGCTGCAGCAGGAAGTAACTGTAGCGGGATGCAACTGTAGCAGGAAGTAACTGTAGCAGGGTGCAGCTGTAGCAGGAAGTAACTGTAGCAGGGTGCAGCTGCAGCAGGAAGTAACTGTAGCAGGATGCAGCTGTAGCAGGAAGTAGCTGTAGCAGGGTGCAGCTGTAGCAGGAAGTAGCTGTAGCAGGGTGCAGCTGTAGCAGGAAGTAACTGTAGCGGGATGCAGCTGTAGCAGGAAGTAACTGTAGCAGGGTGCAGCTGTAGCAGGAAGTAACTGTAGCAGGGTGCAGCTGTAGCAGGAAGTAGCTGTAGCAGGGTGCAGCTGTAGCAGGATGCAGCTGTAGCAGGAAGTAACTGTAGCGGGATGCACCTGTAGAAGGAAGTTGTCACGGTCTGCCTCAATCAGCAGGAGAGGAGACCTGGCAGTCAGCTTTTGTGTTGCAGGTGGGCGTGGCAACGAGCTCCAGCTGATCCTGATCCTGCAAATCAGAGGGCCAGGGGATTTAAGGAGCGGTGTGACACAACTCCAGTGCCGGTTGATACTCTCACCAAGGATAGCTTCTAGCCCAGTATATCTCCTGAAATTCCTGCAAACGTGTCCTATGAAATCCTGTGTGTTCTTGTTCCAGTATCTCACCTCGTATCCTCTAACCCCGCCTGGAATTGTATTCCACGTCCCCCCGTTCAGGATCCTCTGGCCTCCACTCTCCATCGCTCGCCTGCCTGCCAACCTACACCCTGGACTCATACAACCATCTCCTGACCACCTCCTCTTCAGTCATCGGTTCTCTCGCCTCTCCTCAACTGATCTTCACCCAGTCCACCACCGCTAAGCCCTGGTCTATGACCGTAAGAACAATTCTACCCAGAAATAGATTATTCTCTTGGTTCTCTGGTTCCGGCACAAGTTTCACGATTGTTTATTCTTTCGTTTTAGATTCCAGTCCTGTCCTGTTCCTGTTTTTCTGGAGCAGCGCCTTTAGTTTTTCTTATCCTCAGTTAATAAATCATTTTACTATTTTACTTACCTGTTTTTTTTCATGTGGTTCTTCATGTCCTGGGTTAAACAGCTTGCCCACAACATGACAGAAGTAGCTGTAGCAGGAAGTAACTGTAGCAGTATTCAGCTGTAGCAGGAAGTAAATGTAGTGGGACGAAGCTGTAGCAGGAAGTAACTGTAGCGTGATGCAGCTGTAGCAGGAAGTAACTGTAGCGTGATGCAGCTTTAGAAGGAAGTAGCTGTAGCAGGACGTCACTGTAGCGGGATGCAGCTGTAGAAGGAAGTAGCTGTAGCAGGGACCAGCTGCAGCCAGAAGGAAGCTGTAACACTTTCTCGGTTGCCTGAAGCACTTCCACCAGATATGTCTGCTGCATTCATCATGTCGTGCAAAACTGTTGACAATGTATGATTTTTTAGTTATTTTAGCTGTAAATTGGGCCAAATTGAAGCCATTTAAAGCTGAACAAGTAAGAATTTTCAATGACTGGACATCATTTTATTCATTTTTAACACCTTGAGGGATATTTTCAGAGACTAACAGTTAAAAACTACACATTGTCTCTTTAATAGAACTACTTAATAATTGTTAGCATTGTCTGATAGTCAAAAGAAATAGAAAGTACACTTTCCTCTTCAGGTTGCATGAAATTGTGTGGTTTCATGTTAACAATTGAAGCACATAGAAGCAACGTTGTGTCAGTGTTGGCTCTATGATGGATCTTAGCTTGGACAGGAAACTCAATTAAGATGTGATTTTCACATCAATTTCCTCTCCGAACGCGTCCTCGAGAAAACGCCACAGGCAACTAATCTCAGCAAAACAGAAATATATCTGTTTTCTTGATTAATATACATAGGAAATCACACATTTTCACTTTCCTGCTGCCAAAGATTACGTTTTGACGGGTCAAATATCTAATGGGGTTTGCACAAGCAATCAACCTTGAAGGCCTCATTATTCCCTTTTCTTGGCTATTTCTGCATGAGGGGCAACATTTACATTTGCACAGACAAATAAAATTGTCAGAATTTTAATTTCATGTGCTAGATCTGCTGCTTTCCTCATGTAGGATAACAATAACAGATACATTCTGCACAATATGGGGCAAACGAATTACAACTCATTTGTTTGAAGTTTAAGATGCTATCAGGATTATTGCACAACTGGATTATTACTGTATTTAGAAAAAGACGTTAGGATTATCTCATTAATGACACTGGAAATTAATCCTAGTAATCACTTGAGAGTAGAAGGTTGAAATTCACAAATTAAACAGAAGACTGGAGATTTTATTTATTTATATTACATGTTTAATGACTTTTTAAAAGTGACAACTCACCATCAATATCTTTATTACAAGCTTCAGAAATAATTTCTATTAATGCACATTTTATTTTATTTATTTTTGTTTGCTTGTTTCTAGTTTTAGCCCAACATAATTTCCAAGACATTTCTGAGCTGTAAATGTCGTCTTTATTTTTATAGGTTTCATCTGGAAAGGTTTTGAGGAGGTTCACACATATCTCACACTTCCGATCCTCGGACATGCCTGTTTTCTCCCAAAGCTCAAAGAACCCATTCATGCTAGGTTAGTTAGTTGTTCTAAGCCAGGGATTCCCAAAGTGTGGTGCGCGCACCAGGGCTGGACTGGGACAAAAATTCAGCCCGGGCATTTTGACTGGAGACCGGCCCATCACCTGATTTTTTTGGAAAAGACATTAAGCCTTATGCTGTTTCTGACACACACCAACGTACACTTTCTTATTGGTAGTATTTATGTATCAATCTAATAAACGTAAACCTACACCATCCTTCCTATCCTGGCATTCTAAAAAGTAGGGTTGGGGTAACTGATTATTTTTAAAATGATTATTCTGACGATTATTTTATCGAATAGTCGACTATTCTAATGACTATTTAGATGATTAATTTAGCGATTACTTTTCTATTGCATAATTAATAAAAACCAAAAAATTCTCAAATAAATTCCTCCAAAAATTGATAAGTTGTTACTGTAAGAGAATAAACACTACAGGCCTTCCATTTTGTATAACACTGCTTTTATTGTGTTGCGGTTGTTTATGTTCTGGTGACGTGTAGAACTTGGGAGTGCAGGCTGCTGCCTGAGAGGTGGTTGGAGACGGAGTGTCTCCATGCTGCTTTGTTTTGTTCACTTATGTGCATGAGGCAAGTGGTGTTACGACCCTTCCTGGGGAGTCACGTGTTTCTCCTATTTTAACTGTAAATCCTTCTAGCTGTTATATTTATAACAAGAAACAGATATTCGGACAGAATATTTTCATGTTTATTCGAATATGATTGTGGAACACACCCAGCATCATAATAAATGAAGTAATATTTATGCCAATTTAAGCCTTTATAGGTGACTAGGACTCTGTGTTTATGAATGTGGAAGACACCCAGCATCCTGTGATGGCACTAATAACATCAAGAGATAATAAATAAGGTAATATTTAGGTCAATTTAACCCTTTACAAATGACCAGGACACTGTAATCAATTTTTGGCAAGGGAAATGATCATTTGTTGCCATTTTTGAGGTGTTTATGAATGTGAAAGACACCGGCATCCTGTGATGGCACTAATAACATCAAGAGATAATAAATAAAGTAATATTTAGGTAAATGTAACCCTTTACAGGTGACCAGGACACTGTAATCAATTTTTGGCGAGGGAAATTATCTTCTTTTTTTTTTTTTTTTTTTGCCATTTTTGGGGTGTTTTTGATGACACAATAGGCAGTATGAGTACAGTAATGTCAACAGATAATACATAAAACCCTTATTTGGTCAATTTTAGCCTCCATGAAAATCTTAGCGATTCAATCACTTTTTGGCAAGTAAAATGCCATTTTAGTTGTCTACAATTAAATCATCAATAAAGAATTTAAAGATATTTTGAGGCATTTCTTATAGGTAAACGGGAGGGTGTAGTCTATTTGGCAAGTGACAATCTTAATTTTATGTGCTGAAGTGCTTTTATCTTGTTACTTTTAAATAGAGCAACGTAATGAATAGCAACCTACACAGTGTCATTGTAAAGCCAAAGCTTGATCATTTTAAATACTTTTTTTCAAGTAAAAATGTGTCCCAAACTAGTTAACTGTGGCTCCATGTCAAGTGGACTAAAGAAAGGAAGGGGAAAAAATTAAATCGCTGGAGAATTGTTTATTTCCATTTATACAACGTTTACATTCAATACAGGGTGCCATTTTACATTGTTATTTATTTTTTTAGTATCATGGCTGTAACAAAAAGAAAGCCAGTTCTTACCACAAAGTTTGTGGCACAAACCATCTTTCAATCGCAAATATTGCAAAAAGGATGAATATATCCTCATTGTGAACGTTTAAGACAAATAGCAACACTTAAAACAACTTCCGAACTGGAAAAACTAATGTGGCAAGGTGCAGAAAGGAGTGCCCGGGCAGGATTCGGTCCCCAGACTCACGGGTGAGAGTCATACGCTCTAACCAGTCAGCCAAAGGGACATCTCCTTGGTCAAGCAGCCAGGGCGCACAATCTATCGGGACATTGTGGATGCTCACACTGCCTCATCTTCCTCCCTCTTTCCACAAGCACGTCCTCGTGCTCCCGCGCAGGGTGCCACAAACACTGCCACACTAATATCCGCGATAAACATCTGTTTAAGTACCGGAAGAGGTTATCTTTGCTTTCTGAATGTCCATATTGCCAGATATGCTGAGTTTTAGGGCGAAATCCTGGGGAATTTTGTCTAGAAATGCAATTACCTAACCGTGCGCGATCCCGCGGTGGCTAATCATTTTTTGGCAGCGAGTCAATTTATGGCACAACACCGGCTCGGGTTTCTCCTCCTCCTCCCTCTTTTCTTCTCCAACCTGTCGCTGGGCTGAGGCTCCATCACTTCCTAAATTGATTTTACTTGAACCTTCACTACCAAACAACTGTGAGATTTTAACACATGTGCCAGCATCAGCCTGAAGGGCCAGTTTCTTTTTTAGTCGAATTTTCTCCGCTTCTCCTTTCCGTTTTTTGTTCTCCATTTTGTTAAGCTCGTCTGTCTGTTTACTGAGATTCACAAACAACTGGCGGGTGCATCAGACCTCTGGCTATTGGTCCAGCCCAGAGTGTATTATTACCAATTGGCCAATCCACCAACTTTTACGAGGCGTCGCGTGGGGCGGCGCGGGCAA
Source organism: Nothobranchius furzeri (assembly GCF_043380555.1). Taxonomy (NCBI): domain Eukaryota; kingdom Metazoa; phylum Chordata; class Actinopteri; order Cyprinodontiformes; family Nothobranchiidae; genus Nothobranchius; species Nothobranchius furzeri. The sequence goes on along the minus strand of NC_091747.1, from coordinate 43,492,099 downwards.
GTTGTCCGCAACAACTAGAGGCCAGGAAAAAAAAAAAAAAAAAACAGACACCGGCCCATAAAAGATGAAAGGGTCGGCCCAGCGGGCAGTTGCCCGCTATGCCCTATGGTCAGTCCAGCACTGGCGCGCACCCCCAGGGGTGCGCGAGCTGCCGCTAGGGGGTGCGCGAGGTGAAAAGTGTAATGGCTGCGGAGCTCAGAGAAGTCTGTCATATGTCACCGTTAGCGTAGAAACTCATTTGTGGGTGGGTCTAAGAAAAAGTAAGTGGGCCCAATAAATGTAATTGAAAACAAGTATATTTTTGCGCGCGCTCGCGTGTCCTCCACATGTGCCCTAGCTTCATAATAACAATGCGCCGAGCTTCAGCACTCTGGCCTGCGCACGCTGATATGTTCTGTATTTGATCATTTTTAACGTGTTGGAGAAATCTGAAGGTGGCGAGTCATTCTGGCAGATTGTAATTAACACCCTGTCTCATGCAGGTGTTCTGACATTGTAAACCTCACACACAGAACATTGTGGATGTAACAAAATAACAAGAAATGATTCCCATCCAGGCTATTGACAGCACGCTGAAGATCTGAAGTTCAGAGTGCGTCTGTCAGAGGTCAGACGCGTTCCGGCTGAACCACGGCTCACGGGTGCACAAGTGAGCACATCTGGGCTGGGCAGAAGTCATTTTACAACATTGGTTTAAATAGCGCGAGACGCGGTGACTTGAGTGGCTGTGCCGCGCGCGCATGCGCGCGCACACACACACACACACACACAGATTCAATAAGCGCACACACTGCTTTAACTCCGGCGCGCCGGCAGACTGAACGCTGCCTCCACTGTGATAAAAACTTTTAAGAGGTTATTTTTCATTCAAGGTCAAATTAAGATATTAGCTTCTGGGATGAGTCGGATCCGCTACAGCCAGTGACTCCTCATGAACCTGACCACAAGTCCTGTTACTGCAGCATTTGTCATTCCAGTCCGCATGACAGCGGATCGCAGATTCAGCCACACCATAAAACAGCAATAAGTCGGTCTGAGGTAAAAGTGAACATCATGGCTATATCTTGTCCCCTATTGACATTTGATTACGCACAAGTAGGTGATCAGCTCAGGTTTACGCAGAGCAGAAGGAAGGAGAGCGCTCTGGCCGCACAGGTTAAACGTTCCTACTTTAAGAAAACCATTAAATTGCATTGTTTATGTGCTACCTGGGCACTCTAAATATTTATTTAAAATGAAATCTGTCACGGTGTAGGAGGTGGAGATGGCGGACCATGTGTGGATGAGCTGAGCAGGAGGTAAAAATGCAGGCTTCAGTAAAAGTAAAAATGGTTTAATGGCAGGATGGGATGAACAGGAACACCAACAAACAACAACAATGATCTGACAAAGGACAGGGGCAAAACAGGTGGTATAAATACAGAGGGCTAATTAGGGTAACATGGGCAGGTTAACGAAGGACAGGTGAGAACAATAAGGTAATCATGGCAGGAGAGGAACACAGTCAGGCGGGCAGGGGCAGATCGTGACAGTACCCCCCCCCTTAAGGGCGGATACCAGACGCCCATAAGGCTACACGACACAGGAGACGGGGACTCAACGACAGGACAGGAGACGGGGACTCGAAGACTGGACAGGAGACGGGGACCTGACTGGACAGGAACAGGACTAGACAGGAACGAGACTGGACAGGGACTGGACGGGGACTCGAAGACTGGACATGACAGGAACGAGACTGGACAGGAACGGGACTTGACTGGACAGGAACGGGACTTGACTTGACTGGAACGGGACTTGACTTGACTGGAATGGGACTTGACTTGACTGGAACGGGACTTGACTTGGCTGGACGTGAAGACTTGACTTGGCTGGACGTGAAGACTTGACTTGGCTGGACGTGAAGACTCGACTTGGCTGGACATGAAGACTCGACTTGGCTGGACATGAAGACTCGACTTGGCTGGACATGAAGACTCGACTTGGCTGGACATGAAGACTCGACTGGACATGAAGACTCGACTGGACTTGACAGGAGCAGGCGTGGGACCCAGCCAAAGAACTGCAGGAGCAGGCATGGGACCCAGGCAGAGAACTGCAGGAGCAGGCGTGGGACCCAGGCAGAGAACTGCAGGAGCAGGTGTGGGACCCAGCAGAGGCTGCAGCAGCATGAGACCTGCAGGCATAAGCCCCACAGCGTGGACCAGGAAGTGGACGAACGGCAGGAGCGACGTGAGGAAACCCAGCTCGGCGGCAGGTGCTCGACAACCGGTCTGAGCAGGTGCACAGCACGATTAGCTGGATCTCAGGCAGAGGCTTAGGTGCAGGGAAGCAGGAGAAGAGCGGGGAGACCAGCCCTACCACCCCGGAGAAGAAGGCGTGCGTAGGGGGTGTAACTCCTTCAAAGCTCCAGGATCCACGGCTTCCATGACACAAACGGGACGGGGGCAGAAAGCAGGAGAGGAGAAGGGCTCGACCACCGCAGGAAACGAACTGGATGCGCCGAAACCCACCCAGAGGCTTGACCACCCCGGAGAACAGGTAGGATGCGCCAACACCCTGGGCCAGAATCTCCTTCTGCTAAAGGAAAAAAAAAAAAAAAGTAAAAAATAAATCCTCCAGGGAGCAGGTGTTAGCTCACCACAGGTCCAGGTTGGTCAGATCATTCTGTCACGGTGTAGGAGGTGGAGACGGCGGACCATGTGTGGATGAGCTGAGCAGGAGGTAAAAATGCAGGCTTCAGTAAAAGTAAAAATGGTTTAATGGCAGGATGGGATGAACAGGAACACCAACAAACAACAACAATGATCTGACAAAGGACAGGGGCAAAACAGGTGGTATAAATACAGAGGGCTAATTAGGGTAACATGGACAGGTTAACGAGGGACAGGTGAGAACAATAAGGGTAATCATGGCAGGAGAGGAACACAGTCAGGCGGGCAGGGGCAGATCGTGACAAAATCAAAGGCAATTGTAATGGTATTGAGTGTTTATTAATTACTATTTAAAAATGAAAGTGATGGGGAATTTTTAACCCACTGTTTAGCTTGACATCTGATATATATATATATATATATATATATATATATATATATATATATATATATATATATATATATATATAGAGCCATGCCCCGATGTGTGTGTGTGTGTGTGTGTGTGTGTGTGTGTGGGGGGGGGGGGGGTCGACATGGTCGGGACACAGAAGGGGGTGCGCGGCTAAATAAGTTTGGGAACCACTGTTCTAAGCTAACATCAGAAGTCAGCTAGCGTTGGTTTTTCGTCTTGTCCAACCCTACCTCGCCTGTTTACTGATGAGATTTGCTCCAGTCCTTCCTCTTGAACTTGAAAATGGTATAGAAGTTAGACAGATGGATACATTTTTTTAATAAGTTTTATTTTTTTGAAAAACTGGGGAAAAAGAGGTAAGCAAGGTACAGATAAAGAACCAGTTTTTGGTAAATTACTAATATTTTGGATTAACCCTTAGAGGTCCCTTGTGCATTTTTTGGCACAGGCGGGCATGTATTTTTGAATAACTTTGGCTGTGTTGGTGCAATTCTTTTTATTTTTTGCTCCGGTGTGTGTTTTTGGGTAAGTTTACTAAAAAAAATGACCCCCTACTCCATTTAAAACATTGTATAGACAAAAAAGGAACAGTGAGGTCCCTGGACATTTTTGTGCCTTGACTCTCATTCAAACAACATTTTTCTAGCTAAGCCAAATATCGCTATAAATGTTTTTTTTTATTTCACTCCACCTGTGTTCCTGCAGCCACTGGGGACTGAAAATGTTGTTTTCTCTTTTTTTCCACCAAATGGCATGGGTTCTCTATAAATGGCTGGTCACTGATTTATAATACACTTTAGTAATGTATGTTTTGAAGATTTTGTGTTCAAAAACATTTTTGTGCTCATTTGTGACTCTCTAGATCCCTCACAATTCACCCCCAATAGAAGTCCTCTGGCCACAACACACAAAAAATGATTTTGGTTTTAAATGTTTATTAAGTAGAGTTTTCTGACAAAACATGGCACTAAAGTGGTTAAATCTCAAAAACACTAAAATATTTTATCATGTTTTGTGAGGACTGAAGCAATTTTTTTACTTAAAATTTTATATAATTTTATTATACATTTTGCTTAAATGCATTTTTCTGTGCGAGGGACCTGAATGTGAGTTTTTAGACACTACACAAAAAATACAGAGAAAACAATAAACCTTTTTTGGTAACACTTTACAATAAGGGTCCCTTTATTAATGCTACTTAGTGCATTATTAAGCATTAATAAACCATTTATTAATGGTTAACAACTGCTTTTATGGATTACATAGCATTACTAAACATGTAATTTAATGCATTATTAAGCAGTTAACTAATGTCTATTACTGAACCTTAGTTAATGCTGTAAGCTTTAAATAACACTTGCATTATTTAATTACTTTGCATCACATGTGTTTATTCCCATGGTAGGTAATTTTTTATTAACCCTTAATAATTAGTCAAGTAATCATTTGTTTTGGTTGTGTATTTGCAGTGACTGAGCAATAAGTAACAGGTAAGTAATGCATCCACATATCCTACCTTGTGTTTTGGATGTTACTTTGATGGGCAATAATAAACAATTAATTAATGCCTTACTAATGCTGCACTGTTTGTCATCAGGAAGCACTTACCTGACGTTAGTTAAGGTAAAACACTGATCCCTTAGAAAACCCTTTCTAAATGCCTAATAGACTCATACGCATTACTTAACCATAATTAATCATTACCTAATGAATTGTGGACCCTTACTGTAAAGTGTTAACAGTTATCCCTTAGGAAACGCTTTCTAAAGGCTTAATAGACTCATAAGCATTTCTTAAATATTACTTAACCATAATTAATCATTACCTAATGAATTTTGGACCCTTATTGTAAAGTGTAAACATTCATCCCTTAGAAAATGTATAACAATGGTAAATGAGAAGCAATCACATACCAAGCATTTTACATATTCTATTTGTATCTTAAAATAGATGTATTTACAATTGAATAAATGAGCAAATGTTAACATTTGACCTCCAAACAACATTATCAAACCTAACAATATGTCACTGGACATTTAAAGTTCAATTTCTCAGTCAGTCTACCTGCCTGTCTATCTACCTAATCTGTCAGTCTCTATGCCAGTCAGTCTAACCTGTCAGTTTCCACCTTCCAACCATCTGTCTCTTCGCTGTCTGTTAGTCTACCTGTTTTTCACTCTCATGTCATGGAGAAGCCTGCCTAGAGGACCATGTCGATGCTTTTCTTCAAGCCACGCTGTCACGGTCTGCCTCCATCTGCTGTGAGTTTGGTCAGCGCTGTGTTCACAGGTGGGCGTGGCACCCATCACAGCTGTTTGGAGTTCCACTAATCAGAGCCTCAAGGATTTAAGGAGCGGTGTGACTCAACTCCAGCGCCGGTTGATACTCTCATATGGGTAGCATCTAGCCTCGTAATCTGTCCTGGTTCCGTGTCCTGAGCTAATGAGTTTTCGTTCCTGTTCCAGTTTCCTGTCCTGTACCACCTAC